>NW_027490098.1:0-246477 GCF_050948175.1 Xylocopa sonorina
TCACGAAGCATAGAAATGAGATGCGATATCGCAATCTAAGAAGCATTAGAGCTCTATTGCTACGATCCGTAGGCATCTGCAAACGCTATACCTTAGCAAGGAATAGTCGCATTTACATTCGTTTGAAGCGAATACGAGGTATACATGACACTTCGCAATGAATATTATATCTTATCAACAAACATAGAAATGAAATGTGACATCTCGTTTTAAGAAGCATTAGAACTCTTTTGCTACGATACGTAGACATCTGCAAACGATATTTCCTAGGATGGAAACGTCGCATTTACATTCTTTTGAAGTGAATACTAGTTATACATAACACTTCGCAATGAATATTATATCATATCATGAAACATAGAATTGAGATGCGATATCGCGTTTTAAGAAGCATTAGAACTCTATGGCATCGATGCGGAGACATCTGCAAACGCTATTTCCTAGCATGGAAGTGTCGCACTTACATTGTTTTGAAGTGAATACGAGGTATACATGACACTTCGCAATGAATATTATATCTTATCACGAAAAATATAAATGGGGTGCGACATCGCGATCTAAGAAGCATTAGAGCTCTATTGCTACGATCCGTAGGCATCTGCAAACGCTATTCCTTAGCAAGGAATAGTCGCATTTACATTCGTTTGAAGTGAATACGAGGTATACATGACACTTCGCAATGAATATTATATCTTATCACCAAACATAGAAATGAAATGTGACATCTCGTTTTAAGAAGCATTAGGACTCTTTTGCTACGATACGTAGACATCTGCAAACGCTATTTCCAAGCATGGAAGTGTAGCATTTTCATTCTTTTGTAGTGAATGCGAGGTATACATGACACTTCGCAATGAATGTTATATCTTATCATGAAACATAGTAGAGAAATGCGATATCGTGTTATAAAAAGCATTAGAACTCTATGGCATCGATGCGGAGACATCTGCAGACCCTATTTCCTAGCATGGAAGTGTCGCATTTACATTCTTTTGAAGTGAGTACGAGGTATACATGACACTTCGCAATGAACATTATATCTTATTATGAAACATAGAAGTGAGATGCGATATCGCGTTTTAAGAAGCATTAGAACTCTATTGCCTCGATGCGTAGACATCTGCAGACGCTATTTCCTAGCAAGGAAGTGTCGCATTTACATTCGTTTGGAGTGAATAGGTGGTATGCATGGCACTTCGCAATGAATATTATATCTTATCACGAAACATAGAAATGAGATGCGATATCGCGATTTAGGTAGCATTAGAACTCTATTGCTACGATACGTAGACATCTGAATACGCTATTTCCTAGCAAGGAAGTGTCGCATTTACATTCGTTTGGAGTGAATACGAGGTATACATGACACTTCGCAATGAATATTATATCTTATCATGAAACATAGATGTGAGATGCGATATCGCGTTTTAAGAAGCATTAGAACTCTATTGCCTCGATGCGTAGACATCTGCAGACGCTATTTCCTAGCAAGGAAGTGTCGCATTTGCATTCGTTTGGAGTGAATAGGTGGTATGCATGACACTTCGCAATGAATATTATATCTTATCACGAAACATAGAAATGAGATGCGATATCGCGATTTAAGTAGCATTAGAACTCTATTGCTACGATACGTAGACATCTGAATACGCTATTTCCTAGCAAGGAAGTGTCGCATTTACATTAGTTTGCAGTGAATACGAGGTATACATGACACTTCGCAATGAATATTATATCTTATCCTGAAGCATAGTAGAGAGATGCGATATCGCGTTTTAAGAAGCATTAGAACCCTATTGCCTCGATGCGCAGCTATCTGCAAACGATATTTCCTAGCATGGAAGTGTCGCATTTACATTCTTTTGAAGGGAATTCGTGGTATGCATGACACTTCGGAATGAATATTATATCTTATCACGAAACATAGAAATGAGATGCGATATCGCGATCTAAGAAGCATTAGAACTCTATTGCTACGATACGTAGGCATCTGCAAACGCTATTTCCTAGCAGGGAAGATTCGCACTTACATTCTTTTGAAGTGAATACGAGGTATACATGACACTTCGCAAAGAACATTATATCTTATCACGAACCATAGAAGAGGGATGCGATATCGCGATTTAAGTAGCATTAGAATTCTATTGCTATGATATGTAGGCATCTGCAAACGCTATTTCCTAGCATGGAAGTGTGGCACTTACATTCTTTTGAAGTGAATTCGAGGTATACATGACACTTCGGAATGAATATTATAACTTATCACGAATCATAGATTTGAGATGCTATATCGCGATCTAAGAAGCATTAGAACTCTATTGCTATGATACGTTGGCATCTGCAAACGCTATTTCCTAGCAAGGAATAGTCGGATTTACATTCTTTTGAAGTGAATACGAGGTATACATGACACTTCGCAAAGAATATTATATCTTATCATGAAACATAGAAATGAGAAGCGATATCGCGATTTAAGTAGCATTAGAACTCTATTGCTACGATGCGTAAACATCTGAATACGCTATTTCCTAGCATGCAAGTGTAGCATTTTCATTCTTTTGTAGTGAATGCGAGGTATACATGACACTTCGCAATGAATATTATATCTTATCATGAAACATAGAAGAGAAATGCAATATCGCGTTTGAAGAAGCATTAGAACTCTATGGCATCGATGCGGAGACATCTGCAAACGCTATTTCCTAGCATGGAAGTGTCGCACTTACATTGTTTTGAAGTGAATACGAGGTATACATGACACTTCGCAATGAACATTATATCTTATCACGAAACGTAGAAATGAGTTGCGATATCACGATTTAAGTAGCATTAGAACTCTATTGCTACGATACGTGGACATCTGAATACGCTATTTCCTAGCAAGGAATAGTCGCATTTACATTCTATTGAAGTGAATACGAGGTATACATGACACTTCGCAATGAATATTATATCTTATCATGAATCATAGAAGTGAGATGCGATATCGCGTTTTAAGAAGCATTAGAAACTTATTGCCTCGACGCGTAGACATCTGCAGACCCTATTTCCTAGCATGGAAGTGTCGCATTTACATTCTTTTGAAGTGAATACGAGGTATACATGACACTTCGCAATGAATATTATATCTTATCATGAAGCATAGAAATGAGATGCGATATCGCGTTTTGAGAAGCATTAGAACACTATTGCTACGATACGTAGACATTTGCAAGCCCTATTTCCTAGCATGGAGGTGTCGCATTTACATTCTTTTGTAGTGAATACGAGGTATACATGACACTTCGCAATGAATATTATATCTTATCATGAAGCATAGAAATGAGATGCGATATCGCGTTTTGAGAAGCATTAGAACTCCATTGCTACGATACGTAGACATCTGCAAACGCTATTTCCTAGCAAGTAAGATTCGCATTTACATTCTTTTGAAGTGAATACGAGGTATACATGACACTTCGCAATGAATTATATATCTTATCATGAATCATAGAAGTGAGATGCGATATCGCGTTTTAAGAAGCATTAGAACCTTATTGCCTCGACGCGTAGACATCTGCAAACGCTATTTCCTAGCAAGGAAGATTCGCATTTACATTCTTTTGAAGTGAATACGAGTTATACATGGCACTTCGCAATGAACATTATATCTTATCATGTAACATATAAGTGAGATGCGATATCGCGTCTTAAGAAGCATTAGAACCCTATTTTCCTCGATGTGGAGATATCTGCAAACGCTATTTCCTAGCATGGAAGTGTCGCATTTACATTCTTTTGAAGCGAATTGGAGGTATACATGACACTTCGGAATGAATATTATATCTCATAGTGAAACACAGAAGAGGGATGCGATATCGCGTTTTAAGAAGCATTAGAACTCTATTGCTACGATACGTAGGCATCTGCAAACGCTATTTCCTAGCAGGGAAGATTCGCACTTACATTCTTTTGAAGTGAATACGAGGTATACATGACACTTCGCAAAGAACATTATATCTTATCACGAACCATAGAAGAGGGATGCGATATCGCGATTTAAGTAGCATTAGAATTCTATTGCTATGATATGTAGGCATCTGCAAACGCTATTTCCTAGCATGGAAGTGTGGCACTTACATTCTTTTGAAGTGAATTCGAGGTATACATGACACTTCGGAATGAATATTATAACTTATCACGAATCATAGATTTGAGATGCTATATCGCGATCTAAGAAGCATTAGAACTCTATTGCTATGATACGTTGGCATCTGCAAACGCTATTTCCTAGCAAGGAATAGTCGGATTTACATTCTTTTGAAGTGAATACGAGGTATACATGACACTTCGCAAAGAATATTATATCTTATCATGAAACATAGAAATGAGAGGCGATATCGCGATTT
Source organism: Xylocopa sonorina (assembly GCF_050948175.1). NCBI lineage: Eukaryota > Metazoa > Arthropoda > Insecta > Hymenoptera > Apidae > Xylocopa > Xylocopa sonorina. The sequence continues at coordinate 4,389 of NW_027490098.1, forward strand.
AAGTAGCATTAGAACTCTATTGCTACGATGCGTAAACATCTGAATACGCTATTTCCTAGCATGCAAGTGTAGCATTTTCATTCTTTTGTAGTGAATGCGAGGTATACATGACACTTCGCAATGAATATTATATCTTATCATGAAACATAGAAGAGAAATGCAATATCGCGTTTGAAGAAGCATTAGAACTCTATGGCATCGATGCGGAGACATCTGCAAACGCTATTTCCTAGCATGGAAGTGTCGCACTTACATTGTTTTGAAGTGAATACGAGGTATACATGACACTTCGCAATGAACATTATATCTTATCACGAAACGTAGAAATGAGTTGCGATATCACGATTTAAGTAGCATTAGAAGTCTATTGCTACGATACGTGGACATCTGAATACGCTATTTCCTAGCAAGGAATAGTCGCATTTACATTCTATTGAAGTGAATACGAGGTATACATGACACTTCGCAATGAATATTATATCTTATCATGAATCATAGAAGTGAGATGCGATATCGCGTTTTAAGAAGCATTAGAAACTTATTGCCTCGACGCGAAGACATCTGCAGACCCTATTTCCTAGCATGGAAGTGTCGCATTTACATTCTTTTGAAGTGAATACGAGGTATACATGACACTTCGCAATGAATATTATATCTTATCATGAAGCATAGAAATGAGATGCGATATCGCGTTTTGAGAAGCATTAGAACACTATTGCTACGATACGTAGACATCTGCAAGCCCTATTTCCTAGCAAGGAAGATTCGCATTTACATTCTTTTGTAGTGAATACGAGGTATACATGACACTTCGCAATGAATATTATATCTTATCATGAAGCATAGAAATGAGATGCGATATCGCGTTTTGAGAAGCATTAGAACTCCATTGCTACGATACGTAGACATCTGCAAACGCTATTTCCTAGCAAGTAAGATTCGCATTTACATTCTTTTGAAGTGAATACGAGGTATACATGACACTTCGCAATGAATTATATATCTTATCATGAATCATAGAAGTGAGATGCGATATCGCGTTTTAAGAAGCATTAGAACCTTATTGCCTCGACGCGTAGACATCTGCAAACGCTATTTCCTAGCAAGGAAGATTCGCATTTACATTCTTTGAAGCGAATACGAGTTATACATGGCACTTCGCAATGAACATTATATCTTATCATGTAACATATAAGTGAGATGCGATATCGCGTCTTAAGAAGCATTAGAACCCTATTTTCCTCGATGTGGAGATATCTGCAAACGCTATTTCCTAGCATGGAAGTGTCGCATTTACATTCTTTTGAAGCGAATTGGAGGTATACATGACACTTCGGAATGAATATTATATCTCATAGTGAAACACAGAAGAGGGATGCGATATCGCGTTTTAAGAAGCATTAGAACTCTATTGCTACGATACGTAGACATCTGCAAACGCTATTTCCTAGCAAGCAGTAGTCGCATTTACATTCTTTTGTAGTGAATGCGAGGTATGCATGACACTTCGCAATGAATATTATATCTTATCATGAAACACAGAAGAGGGATGCGATACCGCGTGTTAAGAAGCTTTAGAACTCTATGGCCTCGATGCGGAGACTACTGCAAACTCTATTTTCTAGCATGGAAGTGTCGCACATACATTCTTTTGAAGTGAATACGAGGTATACATGACACTTCGCAATGAATATTATATCTTATCATGAAACACAGAGGAGGGATGCGATATCGCGTTTTAAGAAGCATTAGAACTCTACGGTCTCGATGCGGAGACATCTACAAACGCTATTTCCTAGCAAGCAGTAGTCGCATTTACATTCTTTTGTAGTGAATACGAGGTGTGCATGACACTTCGCAATGAATATTATATCTTATCACGAAACATACAAATGAGATGCGATATAGCGATTTAAGTAGCATTAGAACTCTATTGCTACAACATGTAGACATCTGCAAACGCTATGTCCTACCAAGCAATAGTCGCATTTACATTCTTTTGAAGTGAACACGAGGTATACATGACACTTCGCAATGAATATTATATCTTATCAGGAAACATAGAAATGAGATGCGATATCGCGTTTTGAGAAGCATTAGAACTCTATTGCTACGATACATAGATATCTGCAAGCGCTATTTCCTAGCAAGGAAGATTCGCATTTACAATCTTTTGAAGTGAATACGAGGTATACGTGACACTTCGCAATGAACATTATATCTTATCACGAAGCATAGAAATGAGATGCGATATCGCAATCTAAGAAGCATTAGAGCTCTATTGCTACGATCCGTAGGCATCTGCAAACGCTATACCTTAGCAAGGAATAGTCGCATTTACATTCGTTTGAAGCGAATACGAGGTATACATGACACTTCGCAATGAATATTATATCTTATCAACAAACATAGAAATGAAATGTGACATCTCGTTTTAAGAAGCATTAGAACTCTTTTGCTACGATACGTAGACATCTGCAAACGATATTTCCTAGGATGGAAACGTCGCATTTACATTCTTTTGAAGTGAATACTAGTTATACATGACACTTCGCAATGAATATTATATCATATCATGAAACATAGAATTGAGATGCGATATCGCGTTTTAAGAAGCATTAGAACTCTATGGCATCGATGCGGAGACATCTGCAAACGCTATTTCCTAGCATGGAAGTGTCGCACTTACATTGTTTTGAAGTGAATACCAGGTATACATGACACTTCGCAATGAATATTATATCTTATCACGAAAAATATAAATGGGGTGCGACATCGCGATCTAAGAAGCATTAGAGCTCTATTGCTACGATCCGTAGGCATCTGCAAACGCTATTCCTTAGCAAGGAATAGTCGCATTTACATTCGTTTGAAGTGAATACGAGGTATACATGACACTTCGCAATGAATATTATATCTTATCACCAAACATAGAAATGAAATGTGACATCTCGTTTTAAGAAGCATTAGGACTCTTTTGCTACGATACGTAGACATCTGCAAACGCTATTTCCTAGCATGGAAGTGTAGCATTTTCATTCTTTTGTAGTGAATGCGAGGTATACATGACACTTCGCAATGAATGTTATATCTTATCATGAAACATAGTAGGGAAATGCGATATCGTGTTATAAAAAGCATTAGAACTCTATGGCATCGATGCGGAGACATCTGCAGACCCTATTTCCTAGCATGGAAGTGTCGCATTTACATTCTTTTGAAGTGAGTACGAGGTATACATGACACTTCGCAATGAATATTATATCTTATTATGAAACATAGAAGTGAGATGCGATATCGCGTTTTAAGAAGCATTAGAACTCTATTGCCTCGATGCGTAGACATCTGCAGACGCTATTTCCTAGCAAGGAAGTGTCGCATTTACATTCGTTTGGAGTGAATAGGTGGTATGCATGACACTTCGCAATGAATATTATATCTTATCACGAAACATAGAAATGAGATGCGATATCGCGATCTAAGAAGCATTAGAACTCTATTGCTGCGATACGTAGGCATCTGCAAACGCTATTTCCTAGCAGGGAAGATTCGCACTTACATTCTTTTGAAGTGAATACGAGGTATACATGACACTTCGCAAAGAACATTATATCTTATCACGAACCATAGAAGAGAGATGCGATATCGCGATTTAAGTAGCATTAGAATTCTATTGCTATGATATGTAGGCATCTGCAAACGCTATTTCCTAGCATGGAAGTGTGGCACTTACATTCTTTTGAAGTGAATTCGAGGTATACATGACACTTCGGAATGAATATTATAACTTATCACGAATCATAGATTTGAGATGCCATATCGCGATCTAAGAAGCATTAGAACTCTATTGCTATGATACGTTGGCATCTGCAAACGCTATTTCCTAGCAAGGAATAGTCGGATTTACATTCTTTTGAAGTGAATACGAGGTATACATGACACTTCGCAAAGAATATTATATCTTATCATGAAACATAGAAATGAGAATCGATATCGCGATTTAAGTAGCATTAGAACTCTATTGCTACGATGCGTAAACATCTGAATACGCTATTTCCTAGCATGGAAGTGTCGCACTTACATTGTTTTGAAGTGAATACGAGGTATACATGACACTTCGCAATGAACATTATATCTTATCACGAAACGAAGAAATGAGTTGCGATATCACGATTTAAGTAGCATTAGAACTCTATTGCTACGATACGTGGACATCTGAATACGCTATTTCCTAGCAAGGAATAGTCGCATTTACATTCTATTGAAGTGAATACGAGGTATACATGACACTTCGCAATGAATATTATATCTTATCATGAATCATAGAAGTGAGATGCGATATCGCGTTTTAAGAAGCATTAGAAACTTATTGCCTCGACGCGTAGACATCTGCAGACCCTATTTCCTAGCATGGAAGTGTCGCATTTACATTCTTTTGAAGTGAATACGAGGTATACATGACACTTCGCAATGAATATTATATCTTATCATGAAGCATAGAAATGAGATGCGATATCGCGTTTTGAGAAGCATTAGAACAATATTGCTACGAAACGTAGACATCTGCAAGCGCTATTTCCTAGCAAGGAAGATTCGCATTTACATTCTTTTGTAGTGAATACGAGGTATACATGACACTTCGCAATGAATATTATATCTTACCATGAAGCATAGAAATGAGATGCGATATCGCGTTTTGAGAAGCATTAGAACTCCATTGCTACGATACGTAGACATCTGCAAACGCTATTTCCTAGCAAGTAAGATTCGCATTTACATTCTTTTGAAGTGAATACGAGGTATACATGACACTTCACAATGAACATTATATCTTATCACGAAGCATAAAAATGAGATGCGATATCGCGTTTTGCGAAGCATTAGAACTCCATTGCTACGCTACGTAGACATCTGCAAACGCTATTTCCTAGCAAGGGAGATTCGCAGTTACATTCGTTTGGAGTGAATAGGAGGTATACATGACACTTCGCAATGAATATTATATCTTATCATGTAACATACAAGTTAGATGCGACATCGCGTTTTAAGATGCATTAGAAACCTATTGCCCCGAAGCGGAGATATCTGCAAACGATATTTCCTAGCATGGAAGTGTCGCATTTACATTTTTTGAAGTATATACGAGGTATACATGACACTTCGCAATGAATATTATATCTTATCACGAAACGTATAAATGAGATGCGATATCGCGATCTAAGAAGCATTAGAGCACTATTGCTACGATACGTAGACATCTGCAAACGCTATTTCCTAGCAAGGAATAGTCGCATTTACATACTTTTGAAGTGTATTCGTGGTATACATGACACTTCGCAATGAATATTATATCTTGTCACGAAACATATAAATGAGGTGTCATATCGCGATATAAGTAGCATTAGAACGCTATTGCTACGATACGTAGACATCTGCAAACGCTATTTCCTAGCAAGCAGTAGTCGCATTTATATTCGTGTGAAGTGAATACGAGGTATACATGACACTTCGCAATGAATATTTTATCTTATCATGAAACACAGAGGAGGGATGCGATATCGCGTTTTAAGAAGCATTAGAACTCTACGGTCTCGATGCGGAGACATCTACAAACGCTATTTCCTAGCAAGCAGTAGTCGCATTTACATTCTTTTGCAGTGAATACGAGGTATGCATGACACTTCGCAATGAATATTATATCTTATCATGAAACACAGAAGAGGGATGCGATATCGCGTTTTAAGAAGCATTAGAAGTCTATGGCCTCGATGCGGAGACAACTGCAAACGCTATTTCCTAGCAGGCAATAGTCGCATTTACATTCTGTTGAAATGAATTCGAGGTTTACATGACACTTCGGAATGAATATTATAACTTATCACGAAACATAGAAATGAGATGCGATATCGCGATCTAAGCAGCATTAGAACTCTATTGCTACGATACGTAGACATCTGCAAACGCTATTTGCTAGCAAGCAATAGTCGCATTTACTTTCTTTTGAAGTGAATACGAGGTGTACATGACACTTCGCAATGAATATTATATCTTATCACGAAACATAGAATAGAGATGCGATATCGCGTTTTAAGAAGCATTACAACTCTATTGCCTCGACGCGTAGACATCTGCAGACGCTATTTCCTAGCATGGAAGTGTTGCGTTTACATACTTTTGTAGTGAATACGAGGTGTACATGACACTTCGCAATGAATATTGTATCTTATCACGAAGCATAGAAATGAGATGCGATATCGCGTTTTGCGAAGCATTAGAACTCCATTGCTACGCTACGTAGACATCTGCAAACGCTATTTCCTAGCAAGGGAGATTCGCTGTTACATTCTTTTGAAGTGAATACGAGGTATACATGACACTTCGCAATGAATATTATATCTTGTCATGAAATATAGAAGAGAGATGCGATATCGCGTTTTAAGAAGCATTATAACTCTATTGCTACGATACGTAGGCATCTGCAAACGCTATTTCCTAGCATGGAAGTGTCGCGTTTACATACTTTTGTAGTGAATACAAGGTGTACCTGACACTTCGCAATGAATATTGTATCTTATCACGAAGCATAGAAATGAGATGCGATATCGCGTTTTGCGAAGCATTAGAACTCTATTGCTACGATACGTAGACAACTGCAAACGCTATTTGCTAGGAAGGAAGATTCGCATTTACATTCTTTTGAAGTGAATACGAGGTATACATGACACTTCGCAATGAACATTATATCTTATCATGTTACATAGAATTGAGATGCGATATCGCGTTTTAAGAAGCATTAGAACTCTATTGCCTCGACGCGTAGACATCTGCAGACGCTATTTCCTAGCATGGAAGTGTCGCATTTACGTTCTTTTGTAGTGAACACCAGCTATACATGACACTTTGCAATGAAAATTATATCTTATCATGAAACATATAAATGAGATGCGATATCGCGATTTAAGTAGCATTGGAACTCTATTGCTACGATACGAAGACATCTGCAAGCGCTATTTCCTAGCAAGCAATAGTCGCGTTTACATTCTTTTCAAGTGAATACGAGGTATACATGACACTTCGCAATGAATATTATATCTTATCATGTGACATAGAATTGAGATGCGATATCGCGTTTTAAGAAGCATTAGAACTCTATTGCCTCGACGCGTAGACATCTGCAGACGCTATTTCCTAGCATGGAAGTGTCGCGTTTACATACTTTTGTAGTGAATACGAGGTGTACATGACACTTCGCAATGAATATTGTATCTTATCACGAAGCATAGAAATGAGATGCGATATCGCGTTTTGCGAAGCACTAGATCTGCATTGCTACGCTACGTAGACATCTGCAAACGCTATTTCCTAGCAAGGGAGATTCGCAGTTACATTCGTTTGGAGTGAATAGGAGGTATACATGACACTTCGCAATGAATATTATATCTTATCATGTAACATACAAGTGAGATGCGACATCGCGTTTTAAGATGCATTAGGAACCTATTGCCCCGAAGTGGAGATATCTGCAAACGCTATTTCCTAGCAAGCAATAGTCGCATTTACATTCTTTTGAAATGTATTCGAGGTTTACATGACACTTCGGAATGAATATTATAACTTATCATGTAGTATATAAGTGAGTTGCGATATCGCGTCTTAGGAAGCATTAGAACCCTATTGCCTCGATGTGGAGATATCTGCAAACGCTATTTCCTAGCAAGCAATAGTCGCATTTACATTCTTTTGAAATGAATTCGAGGTTTACATGACACTTCGGAATGAATATTATAACTTATCACGAAACATAAATATGAGATGCGATATCGCGATCTAAGAAGCATTAGAACACTATTGCTACGATACGTAGGCATCTGCGAACGCTATACCCTAGCAAGGAACAGTCGCATTTACATTCTTTTGATGTGAATACGAGGTGTACATGACACCTCGCAGTGAATATTATATCTTATCACGAAACATAGAAATGAAATGCGATATCGCGATTTAAGTAGCATTAGAACTCTATTGCTACGATACCTAGGCATCTGCAAGCGCTATTTCCTAGCAAGGAATAGTCGCATTTACATTCTTTTGATGTCAATACGAGGTATACATGACACTTCGCAATGAATATTATATCACATCATGAATCATAGAAGTGAGATGCGATATCGCGTTTTAAGAAGCATTAGAACCTTATTGCCTCGACGCGTAGACATCTGCAGACGCTATTTGCTAGCATGGAAGTGTTTATATTTACATTCTTTTGAAGTGAATACGAGGTGTACATGACACCTCACAGTGAATATTATATCTTATCACGAAACATGGAAATGAGATGCGATATCGCGTTGTAAGAAGCATTAGATCTCTATTTCCTCGACGCGTAGACATCTGCAGACGTTATTTCCTAGGATGGAAGTGTCGCATTTACATTCTTTTGAAGTGAATACGAGGTGTACGTGACACTTCGCAATGAATATTACATCTTATCACGAAACATAGAAATGAGATGCGATATCGCGAGTTCAGCAGCATTAGAACTCTATTGCTACGATACGTAGACATCTGAATACGCTATTTCCTAGCAAAGAAGTGTCGCATTTACATTTGTTTGGAGTGAATACGAGGTATACATGATACTTCGCAATGAATATTAAATCTTATCCTGAAGCATAGTACAGAGATGCGATATCGCGTTTTAAGAAGCATTAGATCCCTATTGCCTCGATGCGCAGCTATCTGCAAACGCTATTTCCTAGCATGGAACTATTTCCTAGCAAGCAGTAGTCGCATTTACATTCTTTTGAAGTGAATACGAGGTATACATGACACTTCGCAATGAATATTATATCTTATCACGAAACAAAGAAATGAGATGCGAAATCGCGGTTTGTGCAGCATTAGAACTCTATTGCTACGATACGTAGACATCTGCAAACGCTATTTCCTAGCAAGCAATAGTCGCATTTACATTCTTTAGATGTGAATACGAGGTATACATGACACTTCGCAATGAATATTATATCTTATCACGAAACATATAAATGAGATGCGATATCGCGATCTAAGAAGCATTAGAAACCTATTGCCTCGATGTGGAGATATCTGCAAACGCTATTTCCTAGCAAGCAATAGTCGCATTTACATTCTTTTGAAATGAATTCGAGGTTTACATGACACTTCGGAATGAATATTATAACTTATCACGAAACATAAATATGAGATGCGATATCGCGATCTAAGAAGCACTAGAACTCTATTGCTACGATACGTAGGCATTTGCAAACGCTATGCCCTAGCAAGGAATAGTCGCATTTACATTCTTTTGATGTGAATACGAGGTGTACATGACACCTCGCAGTGAATATTATATCTTATCACGAAAACTATATAAGTGGGATGCGATATCGCGATTTAAGTAGCATTAGAACGCTATTGCTGCGATACGTAGACATCTGAATACGCCATTTCCTAGCAAGGAAGTGTCGCAGTTACATTTGTTTGGATAGAAGAGGAGGTATACATGACACTTCGCAATGAATATTATATCTTATCATGAAACATAGATGAGAGATGCGATATCGCGTTTTAAGAAGCATTAGAACTCTATTGCCTCGACGCATAGACATTTGCAGACGCTATTTCCTAGCATGGAAGTGTCGCATTTACATTCTTTTGTAGTGAATACGAGGTGTACATGACACTTCGGAATGAATATTATAACTTATCACGAAACATAGAAATGAGATGCGATATCGCGATCTAAGAAGCATTAGAACTCTATTGCTACGATACGTAGGCATCTGCAAACGCTATTTCCTAGCAAGGAATAGTCGCATTTACATACTTTTGAAGTGTATTCGTGGTATACATGACACTTCGCAATGAATATTGTATCTTATCACGAAGCATAGAAATGAGATGCGATATCGCGTTTTGCGAAGCACTAGATCTGCATTGCTACGCTACGTAGACATCTGCAAACGCTATTTCCTAGCAAGGGAGATTCGCAGTTACATTCGTTTGGAGTGAATAGGAGGTATACATGACACTTCGCAATGAATATTATATCTTATCATGTAACATACAAGTGAGATGCGACATCGCGTTTTAAGATGCATTAGGAACCTATTGCCCCGAAGTGGAGATATCTGCAAACGCTATTTCCTAGCATGCAATAGTCGCATTTACATTCTTTTGAAATGTATTCGAGGTTTACATGACACTTCGGAATGAATATTATAACTTATCATGTAGTATATAAGTGAGTTGCGATATCGCGTCTTAGGAAGCATTAGAACCCTATTGCCTCGATGTGGAGATATCTGCAAACGCTATTTCCTAGCAAGCAATAGTCGCATTTACATTCTTTTGAAATGAATTCGAGGTTTACATGACACTTCGGAATGAATATTATAACTTATCACGAAACATAAATATGAGATGCGATATCGCGATCTAAGAAGCATTAGAACACTATTGCTACGATACGTAGGCATCTGCGAACGCTATACCCTAGCAAGGAACAGTCGCATTTACATTCTTTTGATGTGAATACGAGGTGTACATGACACCTCGCAGTGAATATTATATCTTATCACGAAACATAGAAATGAAATGCGATATCGCGATTTAAGTAGCATTAGAACTCTATTGCTACGATACCTAGGCATCTGCAAGCGCTATTTCCTAGCAAGGAATAGTCGCATTTACATTCTTTTGATGTCAATACGAGGTATACATGACACTTCGCAATGAATATTATATCACATCATGAATCATAGAAGTGAGATGCGATATCGCGTTTTAAGAAGCATTAGAACCTTATTGCCTCGACGCGTAGACATCTGCAGACGCTATTTGCTAGCATGGAAGTGTTTATATTTACATTCTTTTGAAGTGAATACGAGGTGTACATGACACCTCACAGTGAATATTATATCTTATCACGAAACATGGAAATGAGATGCGATATCGCGTTGTAAGAAGCATTAGATCTCTATTTCCTCGACGCGTAGACATCTGCAGACGTTATTTCCTAGGATGGAAGTGTCGCATTTACATTCTTTTGAAGTGAATACGAGGTGTACGTGACACTTCGCAATGAATATTACATCTTATCACGAAACATAGAAATGAGATGCGATATCGCGAGTTCAGCAGCATTAGAACTCTATTGCTACGATACGTAGACATCTGAATACGCTATTTCCTAGCAAAGAAGTGTCGCATTTACATTTGTTTGGAGTGAATACGAGGTATACATGATACTTCGCAATGAATATTAAATCTTATCCTGAAGCATAGTACAGAGATGCGATATCGCGTTTTAAGAAGCATTAGATCCCTATTGCCTCGATGCGCAGCTATCTGCAAACGCTATTTCCTAGCATGGAACTATTTCCTAGCAAGCAGTAGTCGCATTTACATTCTTTTGAAGTGAATACGAGGTATACATGACACTTCGCAATGAATATTATATCTTATCACGAAACAAAGAAATGAGATGCGAAATCGCGGTTTGTGCAGCATTAGAACTCTATTGCTACGATACGTAGACATCTGCAAACGCTATTTCCTAGCAAGCAATAGTCGCATTTACATTCTTTAGATGTGAATACGAGGTATACATGACACTTCGCAATGAATATTATATCTTATCACGAAACATATAAATGAGATGCGATATCGCGATCTAAGAAGCATTAGAAACCTATTGCCTCGATGTGGAGATATCTGCAAACGCTATTTCCTAGCAAGCAATAGTCGCATTTACATTCTTTTGAAATGAATTCGAGGTTTACATGACACTTCGGAATGAATATTATAACTTATCACGAAACATAAATATGAGATGCGATATCGCGATCTAAGAAGCATTAGAACCCTATTGCTACGATACGTAGGCATTTGCAAACGCTATGCCCTAGCAAGGAATAGTCGCATTTACATTCTTTTGATGTGAATACGAGGTGTACATGACACCTCGCAGTGAATATTATATCTTATCACGAAAACTATATAAGTGGGATGCGATATCGCGATTTAAGTAGCATTAGAACGCTACTGCTGCGATACGTAGACATCTGAATACGCCATTTCCTAGCAAGGAAGTGTCGCAGTTACATTTGTTTGGATAGAAGAGGAGGTATACATGACACTTCGCAATGAATATTATATCTTATCATGAAACATAGATGAGAGATGCGATATCGCGTTTTAAGAAGCATTAGAACTCTATTGCCTCGACGCATAGACATTTGCAGACGCTATTTCCTAGCATGGAAGTGTCGCATTTACATTCTTTTGTAGTGAATACGAGGTGTACATGACACTTCGGAATGAATATTATAACTTATCACGAAACATAGAAATGAGATGCGATATCGCGATCTAAGAAGCATTAGAACTCTATTGCTACGATACGTAGGCATCTGCAAACGCTATTTCCTAGCAAGGAATAGTCGCATTTACATACTTTTGAAGTGTATTCGTGGTATACATGACACTTCGCAATGAATATTATATCTTGTCACGAAACATATAAATGAGGTGTCATATCGCGATATAAGTAGCATTAGAACGCTATTGCTACGATACGTAGACATCTGCAAACGCTATTTCCTAGCAAGGAATAGTCGCATTTACATACTTTTGAAGTGTATTCGTGGTATACATGACACTTCGCAATGAATATTATATCTTGTCACGAAACATATAAATGAGGTGTCATATCGCGATATAAGTAGCATTAGAACGCTATTGCTACGATACGTAGACATCTGCAAACGCTATTTCCTAGCAAGGAATAGTCGCATTTACATACTTTTGAAGTGTATTCGTGGTATACATGACACTTCGCAATGAATATTATATCTTGTCACGAAACATATAAATGAGGTGTCATATCGCGATATAAGTAGCATTAGAACGCTATTGCTACGATACGTAGACATCTGCAAACGCTATTTCCTAGCAAGCAGTAGTCGCATTTATATTCGTGTGAAGTGAATACGAGGTATGCATGACACTTCGCAATGAATATTATATCTTATCACGAAACATAGAAGAGAGATGCGATATCGCGTTTTAAGAAGCATTACAACTCTATTGCCTCGACGCGTAGACATCTGCAGACGCTATTTCCTAGCATGGAAGTGTTGCGTTTACATACTTTTGTAGTGAATACGAGGTGTACATGACACTTCGCAATGAATATTGTATCTTATCACGAAGCATAGAAATGAGATGCGATATCGCGTTTTGCGAAGCATTAGAACTCCATTGCTACGCTACGTAGACATCTGCAAACGCTATTTCCTAGCAAGGGAGATTCGCTGTTACATTCTTTTGAAGTGAATACGAGGTATACATGACACTTCGCAATGAATATTATATCTTGTCATGAAATATAGAAGAGAGATGCGATATCGCGTTTTAAGAAGCATTATAACTCTATTGCTACGATACGTAGGCATCTGCAAACGCTATTTCCTAGCATGGAAGTGTCGCGTTTACATACTTTTGTAGTGAATACAAGGTGTACCTGACACTTCGCAATGAATATTGTATCTTATCACGAAGCATAGAAATGAGATGCGATATCGCGTTTTGCGAAGCATTAGAACTCTATTGCTACGATACGTAGACAACTGCAAACGCTATTTGCTAGGAAGGAAGATTCGCATTTACATTCTTTTGATGTGAATACGAGGTATACATGACACTTCGCAATGAACATTATATCTTATCATGTTACATAGAATTGAGATGCGATATCGCGTTTTAAGAAGCATTAGAACTCTATTGCCTCGACGCGTAGACATCTGCAGACGCTATTTCCTAGCATGGAAGTGTCGCATTTACGTTCTTTTGTAGTGAACACCAGCTATACATGACACTTTGCAATGAATATTATATCTTATCATGAAACATATAAATGAGATGCGATATCGCGATTTAAGTAGCATTGGAACTCTATTGCTACGATACGAAGACATCTGCAAGCGCTATTTCCTAGCAAGCAATAGTCGCGTTTACATTCTTTTGAAGTGAATACGAGGTATACATGACACTTCGCAATGAATATTATATCTTATCATGTGACATAGAATTGAGATGCGATATCGCGTTTTAAGAAGCATTAGAACTCTATTGCCTCGACGCGTAGACATCTGCAGACGCTATTTCCTAGCATGGAAGTGTCGCGTTTACATACTTTTGTAGTGAATACGAGGTGTACATGACACTTCGCAATGAATATTGTATCTTATCACGAAGCATAGAAATGAGATGCGATATCGCGTTTTGCGAAGCACTAGATCTGCATTGCTACGCTACGTAGACATCTGCAAACGCTATTTCCTAGCAAGGGAGATTCGCAGTTACATTCGTTTGGAGTGAATAGGAGGTATACATGACACTTCGCAATGAATATTATATCTTATCATGTAACATACAAGTGAGATGCGACATCGCGTTTTAAGATGCATTAGGAACCTATTGCCCCGAAGTGGAGATATCTGCAAACGCTATTTCCTAGCAAGCAATAGTCGCATTTACATTCTTTTGAAATGTATTCGAGGTTTACATGACACTTCGGAATGAATATTATAACTTATCATGTAGTATATAAGTGAGTTGCGATATCGCGTCTTAGGAAGCATTAGAACCCTATTGCCTCGATGTGGAGATATCTGCAAACGCTATTTCCTAGCAAGCAATAGTCGCATTTACATTCTTTTGAAATGAATTCGAGGTTTACATGACACTTCGGAATGAATATTATAACTTATCACGAAACATAAATATGAGATGCGATATCGCGATCTAAGAAGCATTAGAACACTATTGCTACGATACGTAGGCATCTGCGAACGCTATACCCTAGCAAGGAACAGTCGCATTTACATTCTTTTGATGTGAATACGAGGTGTACATGACACCTCGCAGTGAATATTATATCTTATCACGAAACATAGAAATGAAATGCGATATCGCGATTTAAGTAGCATTAGAACTCTATTGCTACGATACCTAGGCATCTGCAAGCGCTATTTCCTAGCAAGGAATAGTCGCATTTACATTCTTTTGATGTCAATACGAGGTATACATGACACTTCGCAATGAATATTATATCACATCATGAATCATAGAAGTGAGATGCGATATCGCGTTTTAAGAAGCATTAGAACCTTATTGCCTCGACGCGTAGACATCTGCAGACGCTATTTGCTAGCATGGAAGTGTTTATATTTACATTCTTTTGAAGTGAATACGAGGTGTACATGACACCTCACAGTGAATATTATATCTTATCACGAAACATGGAAATGAGATGCGATATCGCGTTGTAAGAAGCATTAGATCTCTATTTCCTCGACGCGTAGACATCTGCAGACGTTATTTCCTAGGATGGAAGTGTCGCATTTACATTCTTTTGAAGTGAATACGAGGTGTACGTGACACTTCGCAATGAATATTACATCTTATCACGAAACATAGAAATGAGATGCGATATCGCGAGTTCAGCAGCACTAGAACTCTATTGCTACGATACGTAGACATCTGAATACGCTATTTCCTAGCAAAGAAGTGTCGCATTTACATTTGTTTGGAGTGAATACGAGGTATACATGATACTTCGCAATGAATATTAAATCTTATCCTGAAGCATAGTACAGAGATGCGATATCGCGTTTTAAGAAGCGTTAGATCCCTATTGCCTCGATGCGCAGCTATCTGCAAACGCTATTTCCTAGCATGGAACTATTTCCTAGCAAGCAGCAGTCGCATTTACATTCTTTTGAAGTGAATACGAGGTATACATGACACTTCGCAATGAATATTATATCTTATCACGAAACAAAGAAATGAGATGCGAAATCGCGGTTTGTGCAGCATTAGAACTCTATTGCTACGATACGTAGACATCTGCAAACGCTATTTCCTAGCAAGCAATAGTCGCATTTACATTCTTTAGATGTGAATACGAGGTATACATGACACTTCGCAGTGAATATTATATCTTATCACGAAACATATAAATGAGATGCGATATCGCGATCTAAGAAGCATTAGAAACCTATTGCCTCGATGTGGAGATATCTGCAAACGCTATTTCCTAGCAAGCAATAGTCGCATTTACATTCTTTTGAAATGAATTCGAGGTTTACATGACACTTCGGAATGAATATTATAACTTATCACGAAACATAAATATGAGATGCGATATCGCGATCTAAGAAGCATTAGAACTCTATTGCTACGATACGTAGGCATTTGCAAACGCTATGCCCTAGCAAGGAATAGTCGCATTTACATTCTTTTGATGTGAATACGAGGTGTACATGACACCTCGCAGTGAATATTATATCTTATCACGAAAACTATATAAGTGGGATGCGATATCGCGATTTAAGTAGCATTAGAACGCTATTGCTGCGATACGTAGACATCTGAATACGCCATTTCCTAGCAAGGAAGTGTCGCAGTTACATTTGTTTGGATAGAAGAGGAGGTATACATGACACTTCGCAATGAATATTATATCTTATCATGAAACATAGATGAGAGATGCGATATCGCGTTTTAAGAAGCATTAGAACTCTATTGCCTCGACGCATAGACATTTGCAGACGCTATTTCCTAGCATGGAAGTGTCGCATTTACATTCTTTTGTAGTGAATACGAGGTGTACATGACACTTCGGAATGAATATTATAACTTATCACGAAACATAGAAATGAGATGCGATATCGCGATCTAAGAAGCATTAGAACTCTATTGCTACGATACGTAGGCATCTGCAAACGCTATTTCCTAGCAAGGAATAGTCGCATTTACATTCTTCTAAATTGAATACGAGGTGTACATGACACTCCGCAATGAATATTATATCTTATCATGAAACATAGAAGTGAGATGCGATATCGCGTTTTAAGAAGCATTAGAACTCTATTGCTACGATACGTACAGATCTGAATAAGCTATTTCCTAGCAAGGAAGTGTTGCATTTACATTCGTTTGGAGAGAATACGAGGTATACATGACACTTCGCAATGAATATTATATCTTATCATGAAACATAGAAGAGAGATGCGATATCGCGTTTTGAGAAGCATTAGAACTCTATGGCCTCGACGCGGAGACATCTGCAAACGCTATTTCCTAGCATAGAGGTGTCGCACTTACATTCTTTTGAAGTGAATACGATGTATACATGACACATCGCAATGAATATTATATCTTATCACGAAACATATGAATGAGGTGTCATATCGCGATTGAAGTAGCATTAGAACGCTATTGCTACGATACGTAGACATCTGCAAACGCTATTTCCTAGCAAGCAATAGTCGCATTTACATTCTTTTGAAGTGAATACAAGGTATACATGACCATTCGCAATAAATATTATATCTTATCATGAAACATAGAAGAGAGGTGCGATATCGCGTTTTGAGAACCATTAAAGCAATATTGCTACGAAACGTAGACATCTGCAAGCGCTATTTCCTAGCAAGGAAGATTCGCATTTACATTCTTTTGATGTGAATACGAGGTATACATGACACTTCACAATGAATATTATATCTTATCATGAAGCATAGAAATGAGATGTGATATCGCGTTTTGAGAAGCATTAGAACTCCATTGCTACGATACCTACAGATCTGAATAAGCTATTTCCTAGCATGCAATAGTCGCATTTACTTTCTTTTGAATTGAATACGAGGTGTACATGACACTTCGCAATTAATATTATATCTTATCACGAAACATATAAATGAGGTGTCATATCGCGATTTAAGTAGCTTTAGAACTCTATTGCTACGATACGTGGACATCTGCAAACGCTATTTCCTAGCATGGAAGTGTCGCACTTACATTCTTTTGAAGTGAATACGAGGTATACATGACATTTTGCCATGAATATTATATCTTATCACAAAACATATAAGTGGGATGCGATATCGCGATTTAAGTAGCATTAGAACTCTATTGCTGCGATACGTAGACATCTGCAAACACTATTTCCTAGCCTAGCAATAGTCGCATTTACTTTCTTTTGAAGTGAATACGAGGTGTACATGACACTTCGCAATGAATATTGTATCTTATCACGAAACATAGAAATGAGATGCGATATCGCGATTTAAGTAGCATTAGAACCCTTTTGCTACGATACGTAGACATCTGAATACGCTATTTCCTAGCAAGGAAGTGTCGCATTTACATTCCTTTGGAGAGAAGAGAAGGTATACATGACACTTCGCAATTAATATTATATCTTATCATGAAACATAGATGAGAGATGCGATATCGCGTTTTAAGAAGCATTAGAACTCTATTGCCTCGACGCGTAGACATTTGCAGACGCTATTTCCTAGCATGGAAGTGTCGCATTTACATTCTTTTGTAGTGAATACGAGGTGTACATGACACTTCGGAATGAATATTATAACTTATCACGAAACATAGAAATGAGATGCGATATCGCGATCTAAGAAGCATTAGAACTCTATTGCTACGATACGTAGGCATCTGCAAACGCTATTTCCTAGCAAGGAATAGTCGCATTTACATTCTTTTAAATTGAATACGAGATATACATGACACTCCGCAATGAATATTATATCTTATCATGAAACATAGAAGTGAGATGCGATGTCGCGTTTTAAGAAGCATTAGAACTCTATTGCTACGATACGTACAGATCTGAATAAGCTATTTCCTAGCAAGGAAGTGTTGCATTTACATTCGTTTGGAGAGAGTACGAGGTATACATGACACTTCGCAATGAATATTATATCTTATCATGAAACATAGAAGAGAGATGCGATATCGCGTTTTAAGAAGCATTAGAACTCTATGGCCTCGACGAGGAGACATCTGCAAACGCTATTTCCTAGCATAGAGGTGTCGCACTTACATTCTTTTGAAGTGAATACGATGTATACATGACACATCGCAATGAATATTATATCCTATCACGAAACATATAAATGAGGTGTCATATCGCGATTGAAGTAGCATTAGAACGCTATTGCTACGATACGTAGACATCTGCAAACGCTATTTCCTAGCAAGCAATAGTCGCATTTACATTCTTTTGAAGTGAATACAAGGTATACATGACCATTCGCAATGAATATTCTTTCTTATCACGAAACATAGAAATGAGATGCGATATCGCGACTTATGTAGCATTAGAACTCTATTGCTACGATACGTAGACATCTGAATACGCTATTTCCTAGCAAGGAATAGTCGCATTTACATTCTTTTGAAGTGAATACGAGGTATACATGGCACTTCGCAATGAATATTATATCTTATCATGAAACATAGAAGACAGATGCGATATCGAGGTTTAAGAAGCTTTAGAACTCTAATGCCACGAAGCGTAGACATCTGCAAACGCTATTTCCTAGCAAGGAAGTGTCGCATTTACATTCGTTTGAAGAGAAGACGAGGTACACATGACAATTCGCAATGAATATTATATCTTATCATGAAACATAGAAGAAAGATGCGATATCGCGTTTTAATAAGCATTAGAACTCTATGGCCTCGATGCGGAGACATCTGCAAACGCTATTTCCTAGCATGGAAGTGTTGCATTTACATTCTTTTGTAGTGAATACGTGGTGTACATGACACTTCGCAATGAATATTATATCTTATCATGAAACCTAGAAGGGATATGCAATATCGCGTATTAAGAAGCATTAGAACCCTATTGCCTCGATGCGGAGATATCTGCTAACGCTATGTCCTTGCATGGATGTGTCGCATTTACATTCTGATGAAGTGAATACGAGTAATACATGACACTTCGCAATGAATACTATATCTTATCATGAAACATAGAAGAGAGATGCGATATCGCGTTGTAAGAAGCATTAGAACTCTATGGCCTCGATGCGGAGACATCAGCAAACGCTATTTCCTAGCATGGAAGTGTCGCATTTACATTCTTTTCAAGTGAATACGAGGTATACATGACACTTCGCAATGAATATTATATCTTGTCACGAAACATAGAAATGAGATGCGATATCGCGATTTAAGTAGCATTAGAACTCTATTGCTACGATACGTAGACATCTGAATGCGCTATTTCCTAGCATGGAAGTGTCGCATTTACATACGTTTGGAGTGAATACGAGGTATACATGACACTTCGCAATGAATATTATATCTTATCATGAAACATAGAAGTGAGATGCGATATCGCGTTCTAAGAAGCATTAGAACTCTATTGCTACGATACGTAGACATCTGCAAAGTCTATTTCCTAGCATGGAAGGGTCGTGTTTACATTTTTTTGAAGTGAATACGAGGTATAGATAATACTCCATAATGAATATTATATCTTATCAAGAAACATAGCAGTGAGATGCGATATTGCGATTTAAGAAGCATTAGAGCTCAATTGCTACGATACGTAGACATCTGCAAACGCTATTTCCTAGCGTGGAAATGCCGCATTTACATTCTTCTGAAGTTAATACGAGGTATACATGACACTTCGCAATGAATATTATATCTTATCTCGAAACATAGAAGTGAGATGCGATATCGCGATTTAAGAAGCCCTAGAACTCTATTGCTACGATGCGTAGACATCTGCAAGTGTTATTTCCTAGCAAGGAAGTGTGGCATTTACATTCTCTTGAAGTGAATGCGAGGTATACATAACATTCCACAATGAATATTATATCTTATTACGAAACATAGAAATGAAATACAACATCTCGTTTTAAGAAGCATTAGAACTCTATTGCTAATATACGTAGACATCTGCAAACCCTATTTCCTAACAAGGAAATGTCGCATTTACATTCCATTGAAGTGAATACGATGTATACATGACACTTCGCAATGAATATTATATCTTATCTCGAAACATAGAAGTGTGATGCGATATCGCGATTTAAGAAGCACTAGAACTCTATTGCTACGATGCGTAGACATCTGCAAATGTTATTTCCTAGCAAGGATGTGTCGCATTTACATTCTATTGAAGTGAATACGAGGTATACATAACACTCCACAATGAATATTATATCTTATCACGAAACATAGGAATGAAATGCGACATCTCATTTTAAGAAGCATTAGAACTCTATTGCTACGATACGTAGACATCTGCAAACGATATTTGCTAGCATGGAAGTGTCGCATTTACACTGCTTTGAAGTGAATACGAGGTATACATGACAGTTCGCAATGAATACTATATCTTATCATGAAACATAGAAGTGAGATGCGATATCGCGTTTTAGGAAGCATTAGAACTCTATTGCTATTATACGTAGATATCTGCAATCGCTATTTCTTAGCATGGAAGTGTCCCATTTTCATCCTTTTGAAGTGAATACGAGGTGTACATAACACTCCACAATGAATACTATATCTTATTACGAAACATAGAAATGAAATGCGACATCGCGTTTTAAGAAGCATTAGAACTCTATTGCTACGATACGTAGACATCTGGAAACGCTATTTCCTAGCAAGGAAGTGTCGCATTTACATTCTTTTGAAGTGAATACGAGGCATGCATGACACTTCGCAATGAATATTATATCTTATCATGAGACATAGAAGTGAGATGCGATATCGCGTTCTAAGAAGCATTAGAACTCTATTGCTACGATACGTAGACATCTGCATACGCTATTTCCTAGCATGGGAATGCCGCATTTACATTCTTTTGAAGTTAATACGAGGTATACATGACACTTCGCAATGAATATTATATCTTATCACGAAACATAGAGCTGAAATGCGACATCTCGTTTTAAGAAGCATTAGAGCTCTATTGCTACGATACGTAGACATCTGCAAACGCTATTTCCTAGCAAGAAAGTGTCGCATTTACATTCCATTGAAGTGAATACGAGATATACATGACACTTCGCAATGAATATTATATCTTATCATGAAACATAGAAGTGAGATGCGATATCGCGTTCTAAGAAGCATTAGAACTCTATTGCTACGATACGTAGACATCTGCAAAGTCTATTTCCTAGCATGGAAGGGTCCTGTTTACATTTTTTTGAAGTGAATACGAGGTATAGATAACACACCATAATGAATATTATATCTTATCAAGAAACATAGCAGTGAGATGCGATATTGCGATTTAAGAAGCATTAGAACTCTATTGCTACGATACGTAGACATCTGCAAACGCTATTTCCTAGCATGGAAATGCCGCATTTACATTCTTCTGAAGCTAATACGAGGTATACATGACACTTCGCAATGAATATTATATCTTATCTCGATACATAGAAGTGAGATGCGATATCGCGATTTAAGAACCGTAAAACTCTATTGCTACGATGCGTAGACATCTGCAAGTGTTATTTCCTAGCAAGGAAGTGTCGCATTTACATTCTCTTGAAGTGAATGCGAGGTATACATAACATTCCACAATGAATATTATATCTTATTACGAAACATAGAAATGAAATACAACATCTCGTTTTACGAAGCATTAGAACTCTATTGCTAATATACGTAGACATCTGCAAACCCTATTTCCTAGCAAGGGAATGTCGCATTTACATTCCATTGAAGGGAATACGATGTATACATGACACTTCGCAATGAATATTATATCTTATCTCGAAACATAGAAGTGAGATGCGATATCGCGATTTAAGAAGCACTAGAACTCTATTGCTACGATGCGTAGACATCTGCAAATGTTATTTCCTAGCAAGTAAGTGTCGCATTTACATTCTATTGAAGTGAATACGAGGTATACATAACACTCCACAATGAATATTATATCTTATCACGAAACATGGGAATGAAATGCGACATCTCATTTTAAGAAGCATTAGAACTCTATTGCTACGATACGTAGACATCTGCAAACGATATTTGCTAGCATGGAAGTGTCGCATTTACATTGCTTTGAAGTGAATACGAGGTATACATGACAGTTCGCAATGAATACTATATCTTATCATGAAACATAGAAGTGAGATGCGATATCGGGTTTTAGGAAGCATTAGAACTCTATTGCTATTATACGTAGATATCTGCAAACGCTATTTCTTAGCATGGAAGTGTCCCATTTTCATTCTTTTAAAGTGAATACGAGGTATACATGACACTTCGCAATGAATATTATATCTTATTACGAAACATAGAAATCGAATGCGACATCGCGTTTTAAGAAGCATTAGAACTCTATTGCTACGATACGTAGACATCTGCAAACGCTATTTCCTAGCATGGAAGTGTCGCATTTACATTCTTTTGAAGCGAATACGAGGTATACATGACACTTCGCTATGGATATTATATCTTATCATGAAACATAGAAATGAGATGCGACATCTCGTTTTTGGAAGTATTAGAACACTATTCATTCGATACGTGGTCATCTGGAAGCGCTATTTCCTAGCAAGGAAGTGTCGCATTTACATTCTTTCGAAGTGAATACGAGGTATACATGACACTCCACAATGTATATTATATCTTATTACGAAACATAGAAATCAAATGCGACATCTCGTTTTAAGAAGCATTAGAGCTCTATTGCTACGATACGTAGATATCTGCAAACGCTATTTCCTAGCATGTAAGTGTCGCATTTACTTTCTTTTGAGGTGAATACGAGGTATGCATGACACTTCGCAATGAATATTATATCTCATCACGAAACATAGAAATGAAATGCGACATCTCGTTTAAGAAGCATTAGAACTCTGTTGCTACGATACGTAGACATCTGCAAACGCTATTTCCTAGCATGGAAGTGTCGCATTTACATTCTTTTGATGTGAATACGAGGTACACATGACACTTCGCAATGAATATTATATCTTATCACGAAACATAGAAATGAAATGCGTCATCTCGTTTTAAGAAGCATTAGAACTCTATTGCTACGATACGCAGACATCTGCAAACGCTATTTCCTAGCATGGAAGTGCCGCATTTACATTCGTTTGAAGTGAATACGAGGTATACATGACACTTCGCAATGAATATTATATCTTATCATGAAACATAGAAGTGAGACGCGATATCGCGTTTTAAGAAGCATTAGAACTCTATTGCTACGATACGTAGACATCTGCAAACGCTATTTCCTAGCAGGGATGTGTCGCATTTACATTCTTGTGATGTGAGTACGAGGTATACATGACACTTCGCAAAGAATATTATATCTTATCATGAAACATAGAAGTGAGACGCGATATCGCGTTTTAAGAAGCATTAGAACTCTATTGCTACGATACGTAGACATCTGCATACGCTATTTCCTAGCATGGGAATGCCGCATTTACATTCTTTTGAAGTTAATACGAGGTATACATGACACTTCGCAATGAATATTATATCTTATCACGAAACATAGAGCTGAAATGCGACATCTCGTTTTAAGAAGCATTAGAGCTCTATTGCTACGATACGTAGACATCTGCAAACGCTATTTCCTAGCAAGAAAGTGTCGCATTTACATTCCATTGAAGTGAATACGAGATATACATGACACTTCGCAATGAATATTATATCTTATCATGAAACATAGAAATCAAATGCGACATCTCGTTTTAAGAAGCATTAGAACTCTATTGCTACGATACGTAGATATCTGCAAACGCTATTTCCTAGCATGTAAGTGTCGCATTTACTTTCTTTTGAGGTGAATACGAGGTATGCATGACACTTCGCAATGAATATTATATCTCATCACGAAACATAGAAATGAAATGCGACATCTCGTTTAAGAAGCATTAGAACTCTGTTGCTACGATACGTAGACATCTGCAAACGCTATTTCCTAGCATGGAAGTGTCGCATTTACATTCTTTTCAAGTGAATACGAGGTATACATGACACTTCGCAATGAATATTATATCTTGTCACGAAACATAGGAATGAGATGCGATATCGCGATTTAAGTAGCATTAGAACTCTATTGCTACGATACGTAGACATCTGAATACGCTATTTCCTAGCATGGAAGTGTCGCATTTACATACGTTTGGAGTGAATACGAGGTATACATGACACTTCGCAATGAATATTATATCTTATCATGAAACATAGAAGTGAGATGCGATATCGCGTTCTAAGAAGCATTAGAACTCTATTGCTACGATACGTAGACATCTGCAAAGTCTATTTCCTAGCATGGAAGGGTCGTGTTTACATTTTTTTGAAGTGAATACGAGGTATAGATAATACTCCATAATGAATATTATATCTTATCAAGAAACATAGCAGTGAGATGCGATATTGCGATTTAAGAAGCATTAGAGCTCAATTGCTACGATACGTAGACATCTGCAAACGCTATTTCCTAGCGTGGAAATGCCGCATTTACATTCTTCTGAAGTTAATACGAGGTATACATGACACTTCGCAATGAATATTATATCTTATCTCGAAACATAGAAGTGAGATGCGATATCGCGATTTAAGAAGCCCTAGAACTCTATTGCTACGATGCGTAGACATCTGCAAGTGTTATTTCCTAGCAAGGAAGTGTGGCATTTACATTCTCTTGAAGTGAATGCGAGGTATACATAACATTCCACAATGAATATTATATCTTATTACGAAACATAGAAATGAAATGCGACATCTCGTTTAAGAAGCATTAGAACTCTGTTGCTACGATACGTAGACATCTGCAAACGCTATTTCCTAGCATGGAAGTGTCGCATTTACATTCTTTTGATGTGAATACGAGGTATACATGACACTTGGCAATGAATATTATATCTTATCACGAAACAAAGAAATGAAATGCGTCATCTCGTTTTAAGAAGCATTAGAACTCTATTGCTACGATACGCAGACATCTGCAAACGCTATTTCCTAGCATGGAAGTGCCGCATTTACATTCATTTGAAGTGAATACGAGGTATACATGACACTTCGCAATGAATATTATATCTTATCATGAAACATAGAAGTGAGACGCGATATCGCGTTTTAAGAAGCATTAGAACTCTATTGCTACGATACGTAGACATCTGCAAACGCTATTTCCTAGCAGGGATGTGTCGCATTTACATTCTTGTGATGTGAGTACGAGGTATACATGACACTTCGCAAAGAATATTATATCTTATCATGAAACATAGAAGTGAGACGCGATATCGCGTTTTAAGAAGCATTAGAACTCTATTGCTACGATACGTAGACATCTGCAAACGTTATTTCCTAGCATGGAAATGCCGCATTTACATTCTTTTGAAGTTAATACGAGGTATACATGACACTTCGCAATGAATATTATATCTTATTTCGAAACATAGAAGCGAGATGCGATATCGCGATTTAAGAAGCACTAGAACTCTATTGCTACGATGCGTAGACATCTGCAAATGTTATTTCCTAGCAAGGAAGTGTCGCATTTACATTCTATTGTAGTGAATACGAGGTATACATAACACTCCACAATGAATATTATATCTTATCACAAAACATAGAAATGAAATGCGACATCTCATTTTAAGAAGCATTAGAACTCTATTGCTACGATACGTAGACATCTGCAATCGCTGTTTGCTAGCATGGAAGTGTCGCATTTACATTCTTTTGAAGTGAATACGAGATATACATGACACTTCGCAACGAATATTATATCTTATCATGAAACATAGGAATGAGGTGCTATATCGCGATTTGAGAAGCATTAGAATTCTATTGCTAATATACGTAGACATCTGCAAACTCTATTTCCTAGCAAGGAAATGTCGCACAAAACATTCCATTGAAGTGAATACGAGGTTTGCATAACATTACACAATGAATATTATACCTTATTACGAATCATAGAAATGAAATACGACATCTCGTTTTATGAAGCATTAGTACTCTATTGCTGTGATACGTAGACATCTGCAAACAATATTTCCTAGCAGGAAAGTGTCGCATTTACATTCCTGTGATGTGAAATCGAGGTATACATGACACTTCGCAATGAATATTATATCTTATCACGAAACATAGAAATGAAATGCGACATCTCGTTTCAAGAAGCATTAGAACTCTATTTTGCTACGATACGTAGACATCTGCAAACGCTATTCCCTAGCATGGAAGTTTCGCATTTACATTCATTTGAAGTGAATACGAGGTATACATGACACTTCGCAATGAATATTATATCTGATCATGAAACATAGGAATGAAATACGACATCTCGTTTTAAGAAGCATAAGTACTCTATTGCTGTGATCCGTAGACATCTGCAAACGCTATTTCCTAGCACGGAAGTGTCGCACTTACATCCTTTTCAAGTGAATACGAGGTATACATAACACTCCACAATGAATACTATATCTTATTACGAAGCATATAAATGAAATGCGACATCTCGTTTTAAGAAGCATTAGAACTCTATTGCTACGATAGGTAGACATCTGCAAACGCTATTTCCTAGCAGGGAAGTGTCGCATTTACATTCTTGCGATGTGAGTACGAGGTATACATGACACTTCGCAAAGAATATTATATCCTATCATGAAGCATAGGAGTGAGATGCGACATCTCATTTTAAGAAGCATTAGAACTCTATTGCTACGATACGTAGACATCTGCAAACGATATTTGCTAGCATGGAAGTGTCGCATTTACATTGCTTTGAAGTGAATACGAGGTATACATGACAGTTCGCAATGAATACTATATCTTATCATGAAACATAGAAGTGAGATGCGATATCGCGTTTTAGGAAGCATTAGAACTCTATTGCTATTATACGTAGATATCTGCAATCGCTATTTCTTAGCATGGAAGTGTCCCATTTTCATCCTTTTGAAGTGAATACGAGGTGTACATAACACTCCACAATGAATACTATATCTTATTACGAAACATAGAAATGAAATGCGACATCGCGTTTTAAGAAGCATTAGAACTCTATTGCTACGATACGTAGACATCTGGAAACGCTATTTCCTAGCAAGGAAGTGTCGCATTTACATTCTTTTGAAGTGAATACGAGGCATGCATGACACTTCGCAATGAATATTATATCTTATCATGAAACATAGAAGTGAGATGCGATATCGCGTTCTAAGAAGCATTAGAACTCTATTGCTACGATACGTAGACATCTGCATACGCTATTTCCTAGCATGGGAATGCCGCATTTACATTCTTTTGAAGTTAATACGAGGTATACATGACACTTCGCAATGAATATTATATCTTATCACGAAACATAGAGCTGAAATGCGACATCTCGTTTTAAGAAGCATTAGAGCTCTATTTCTACGATACGTAGACATCTGCAAACGCTATTTCCTAGCAAGAAAGTGTCGCATTTACATTCCATTGAAGTGAATACGAGATATACATGACACTTCGCAATGAATATTATATCTTATCATGAAACATACAAGTGAGATGCGATATCGCGTTCTAAGAAGCATTAGAACTCTATTGCTACGATACGTAGACATCTGCAAAGTCTATTTCCTAGCATGGAAGGATCCTGTTTACATTTTTTTGAAGTGAATACGAGGTATAGATAACACACCATAATGAATATTATATCTTATCAAGAAACATAGCAGTGAGATGCGATATTGCGATTTAAGAAGCATTAGAACTCTATTGCTACGATACGTAGACATCTGCAAACGCTATTTCCTAGCATGGAAATGCCGCATTTACATTCTTTTGAAGCTAATACGAGGTATACATGACACTTCGCAATGAATATTATATCTTATCTCGATACATAGAAGTGAGATGCGATATCGCGATTTAAGAACCCTAAAACTCTATTGCTACGATGCGTAGACATCTGCAAGTGTTATTTCCTAGCAAGGAAGTGTCGCATTTACATTCTCTTGAAGTGAATGCGAGGTATACATAACATTCCACAATGAATATTATATCTTATTACGAAACATAGAAATGAAATACAACATCTCGTTTTAAGAAGCATTAGAACTCTATTGCTAATATACGTAGATATCTGCAAACCCTATTTCCTAGCAAGGGAATGTCGCATTTACATTCCATTGAAGTGAATACGATGTATACATGACACTTCGCTATGGATATTATATCTTATCATGAAACATAGAAATGAGATGCGACATCTCGTTTTTGGAAGTATTAGAACACTATTCATTCGATACGTGGTCATCTGGAAGCGCTATTTCCTAGCAAGGAAGTGTCGCATTTACATTCTTTCGAAGTGAATACGAGGTATACATGACACTCCACAATGTATATTATATCTTATTACGAAACATAGAAATCAAATGCGACATCTCGTTTTAAGAAGCATTAGAACTCTATTGCTACGATACGTAGATATCTGCAAACGCTATTTCCTAGCATGTAAGTGTCGCATTTACTTTCTTTTGAGGTGAATACGAGGTATGCATGACACTTCGCAATGAATATTATATCTCATCACGAAACATAGAAATGAAATGCGACATCTCGTTTAAGAAGCATTAGAACTCTGTTGCTACGATACGTAGACATCTGCAAACGCTACTTCCTAGCATGGAAGTGTCGCATTTACATTCTTTTGATGTGAATACGAGGTATACATGACACTTCGCAATGAATATTATATCTTATCACGAAACAAAGAAATGAAATGCGTCATCTCGTTTTAAGAAGCATTAGAACTCTATTGCTACGATACGCAGACATCTGCAAACGCTATTTCCTAGCATGGAAGTGCCGCATTTACATTCATTTGAAGTGAATACGAGGTATACATGACACTTCGCAAAGAATATTATATCTTATCATGAAACATAGAAGTGAGACGCGATATCGCGTTTTAAGAAGCATTAGAACTCTATTGCTACGATACGTAGACGTCTGCAAACGTTATTTCCTAGCATGGAAATGCCGCATTTACATTCTTTTGAAGTTAATACGAGGTATACATGACACTTCGCAATGAATATTATATCTTATTTCGAAACATAGAAGCGAGATGCGATATCGCGATTTAAGAAGCACTAGAACTCTATTGCTACGATGCGTAGACATCTGCAAATGTTATTTCCTAGCAAGGAAGTGTCGCATTTACATTCTATTGTAGTGAATACGAGGTATACATAACACTCCACAATGAATATTATATCTTATCACAAAACATAGAAATGAAATGCGACATCTCATTTTAAGAAGCATTAGAACTCTATTGCTACGATACGTAGACATCTGCAATCGCTGTTTGCTAGCATGGAAGTGTCGCATTTACATTCTTTTGAAGTGAATACGAGATATACATGACACTTCGCAACGAATATTATATCTTATCATGAAACATTGGAATGAGGTGCTATATCGCGATTTGAGAAGCATTAGAATTCTATTGCTAATATACGTAGACATCTGCAAACTCTATTTCCTAGCAAGGAAATGTCGCACAAAACATTCCATTGAAGTGAATACGAGGTTTGCATAACATTACACAATGAATATTATACCTTATTACGAATCATAGAAATGAAATACGACATCTCGTTTTATGTAGCATTAGTACTCTATTGCTGTGATACGTAGACATCTGCAAACAATATTTCCTAGCAGGAAAGTGTCGCATTTACATTCCTGTGATGTGAAATCGAGGTATACATGACACTTCGCAATGAATATTATATCTTATCACGAAACATAGAAATGAAATGCGACATCTCGTTTCAAGAAGCATTAGAACTCTATTTTGCTACGATACGTAGACATCTGCAAACGCTATTCCCTAGCATGGAAGTTTCGCATTTACATTCATTTGAAGTGAATACGAGGTATACATGACACTTCGCAATGAATATTATATCTGATCATGAAACATAGGAATGAAATACGACATCTCGTTTTAAGAAGCATAAGTACTCTATTGCTGTGATCCGTAGACATCTGCAAACGCTATTTCCTAGCACGGAAGTGTCGCACTTACATCCTTTTCAAGTGAATACGAGGTATACATAACACTCCACAATGAATACTATATCTTATTACGAAGCATATAAATGAAATGCGACATCTCGTTTTAAGAAGCATTAGAACTCTATTGCTACGATAGGTAGACATCTGCAAACGCTATTTCCTAGCAGGGAAGTGTCGCATTTACATTCTTGCGATGTGAGTACGAGGTATACATGACACTTCGCAAAGAATATTATATCCTATCATGAAGCATAGAAGTGAGATGCGATATGGCGTTTTAAGAAGCAATAGAACTCTATTGCTACGACACGTAGACATCTGCAAACGCTATTTCCTAGCATGGAAGTTTCGCATTTACATTCTTTTGAAGTGAAAACGAGATGTACATGAGACATCGCAATGAATATTATAACTTATCATGAAACATAGGAATGAGTTGCGATATCGCGTTTTGAGAAGCAATAGTGTTCTAATGCTTCTTATATCGCGATATCGCATCCAATTTCTATGTTTCATGATAAGATATAATATTCATTGCGAGTGTCATGTATACCTCGTATACACTTCAAAAGAATGCAAATGCGACACTTTCTTGCTAGGAAGTAGTGTTTGCTGATGTCCAGGTATCGAAGCAATAGAGTTCTATTGCTTCTTATGTCGCGATATCGCATTTCATTACTATGGTTCATGATAAGATATAATATTCATTGTGCAGTGTTACGTATACCTCGTACTCGCTATAGAGGAATGTAAAAACGACACTTCCATGCTAGGAAGTAGCGTTTCCAGATGTCTATGTATCGAAGCAATAGAGTACTAATGCTTCTTGAAGCGCGATATCGCATCAACACATCTATGTCTCATGATAAGATATAATATTCATTGCGATGTGTCATGTATACCTCGTATTCACTTCAGAAGAATGTAAATGCGACACTTCCTTGCTAGGAAATAGCGTTTGCAGATGTCGACGTATCGTAGCAATGCAGTTCTAATGCTTCCCAAAACGAGATATCGCATCTCCTTCCTATGTTTCATGATAAGATATAATATTCATTGCGAAGTGTCATGCATACCTCGGATACACTTGAAATGAATGTAAATGCGACACTTCCTTGCTAGGAAATAGCGTTTGCAGATGTCTAAGTATCGAAGCAATAGAGTTCTAATGCTTCTTAAATCGAGACATCGCATCTCATTTCTATGTTTCACGATAAGATATAATATTCATTGCGGAGTGGCATGTATACCTCGCATTCACTTCAATGGAATGTAAATGCGACACTTCCTTGCTAAGAAGTAGCGTTTGCAGATATCTACGTGTGGAATCAATAGAGTTCTAATGCCTCTTAAAACGAGATATCACATCTCATTTCTATGTTTCACGATATGATATAATATTCTTTGTGGAGAGGCATGTATACCTCGTATTCACTTCAAAAGAATGTAAGTGCGACACTTTCTTGCTAGGAAGTTGCGTTTGCAGATGTCTACGTATCGAAGCAATAGAGTTCTGATGCTTCTTATATTGCGATATAGCATCTAATTTCTATGTTTCATGATAAGATATAATATTCATTGCGAAGAGTCATGTATACCTCGTATTCACTTCAGAAGTATGTAAATGCGACACATCCTTCCTAGGAAAAAGCGTTTGCAGATGTCGACGTATCGTAGCAATACAGTACTAATGCTTCCCAAAACGAGATATCGCATCTCATTTCTATGTTTCATGATAAGATATAATATTCATTGCGAAGTGTCATGTATACCTCGGATACACTTCAAATGAATGTTAATGCGACACTTCCTTGCTAGGAAATAGCGTTTGCAGATGTCTAAGTATCGAAGCGATAGATTTCTAATGCTTCTTAAAACGAGACATAGCATCTCATTTCTATGATTCACGATAAGATATAATATTCATTGCGGAGTGGCATGTATACCTCGTATTCACTTCAAATGAATGTGAATGCGATACTTCCTTGCTAGAGAAAGGAGTTTTCAGATGTCTACGTATCGAAGCAATAGCGTTCCAATGCTTCTTAAAACGAGATATTGCATCGCTCTGCTATGTTTCATGATAAGATATAATACTCATTGCGAAGTGTCATGTATACTTCGGATACACTTCAAATGAATGTAAATGCGACACTTTCTTGCTAGGAAGTGGCGTTTGCAGATGTCTACGTATCGAAGCAATAGTGTTCTAATGCTTCTTATATTGCGATATCGCATCTAATTCCTATGTTTCATGATAAGATATAGTATTCATTGCGAAGAGCCATGTATACCTCGTATTCACTTCAGAAGGATGTAAATGCAACATTTCCTTTCTAGGAAATTACGTTCCCAGATATCTCTGTATCGTAGCTATAGAGTTCTAATGCTCGTTAAAACGCGATATCGCACCTCATTTCTATGTCTCATGAGAGGATATAATATTCATTGCGAAGTGTCATGTATACCTCGTATTCACTTCAGAAGTATGTAAATGCGACACATCCTTCCTAGGAAATAGCGTTTGCAGATGTGGACGTATCGTAGCAATACAGTTCTAATGCTTCTTAAAACGAGATATCGCATCTCATTTCTATGTTTCACGATATGATATAATATTCATTGCGGAGAGGCATGTATACCTCGTATTCACTTCAAAAGAATGTAAGTGCGACACTTTCTTGCTAGGAAGTGGAGTTTGCAGATGTCTACGTGTCGAAGCAATAGTGTCCTAATGCTTCTTATATTGCGACATCGCATCTAATTTCTATGTTTCATGATAAGATATAATATTCATTGCGAAGAGCCATGTATACCTTGTATTCACATCAGAAAAATGTAAATGCGACACATCCTTGCTAGGAAATAGCGTTTGCAGATGTCCACGTATCGTAGCAATACAGTCCTAATGCTTCCCAAAACGAGATATCGCATCTCCCTTCTATGATTCATGATAAGATATAATATTCATTTCGAAGTGACATGCATACCTCGTTTTCACTGTAAAAGAATGTAAATGCGACACTTCCTTGCTAGGAAATAGAGTATCCAGATGTCTACGTATCAAAACAATAGATTTCTAGTGCTTCTAAAAAGGAGATGTCGCATCTCACTTCTATGTTTCATGATAAGAAATAATATTCATTGCGAAGTGTCACTTATACCTCGCATACACTTCAAGCGAATGTAAATGCGACACTTCCATGATAGGAAATAGCGTTTGCAGATGTCTACGGATCGTAGCAATAGAGTTCTAATGCTTCCTAAAACGCGATATCGCATTTCATTTCTATGTTTCGTGATGAGATATAATATTCATTTTGGAGTGTTATGTATACCCCGTATTCACTTCAAAAGAATGTAAATGTGACACTTCCATGCTAGGAAATAGCGTTTGCAGATGTCTACGTATCGTAGCAATAGAATTCTAATGCTTCTTGAAACGAGATGTCGCATTTCATTTCTATGTTTCGTGATAAGGTATGATATTCATTTTAGAGTGTTATGTATACCTCGTATTCACTTCAAAAGAATGTAAATGCGACACTTCCATGCTAGGAAATAGCGTTTGCAGATGTCTACGGATCGTAGCAATAGAGTTCTAATGCTTCCCAAAACGCGATATCGCATCTCACTTCTATGTTTCATGATAAGATATAATATTCATTGCGAAGGGTCATGCATACCTCGTGTTCACTTCAAAAGAATGTAAATGCGACACATACATGCTAGGAAATAGCGTTTGCAGATGTCTACGTATCGAAGCAATAGAGTTCTAATGCTTCCTAAAACGTGATATCGCATCACACTTCTATGTTTCATGATAAGATATAATATTCATGGCGAAGTGTCATGTATACCTCGTATTCACATCAAAGAAATGTAAATGCGACACTTCCATGCTAGGAAATAGCGTTTGCAGATGTCTACGGATCGTAGCAGTAGAGTTCTAATGCTTCTTAAAATGAGAAGTCGTATTTCATTTCTATGATTCGTAATAAGATTTAATATTCATTGTGGAATGTTATGTATACCTCGTGTTTACTTCAAAAGAATGTAAATGCGACACTTCCTTGCTAGGAAATAACATTTGCAGATGTCTACGCATCGTAGGAATAGAGTTCTAATGCTTCTTAAAACGCGATATCGCATCTCACTCCTATGTTTCATGTTAAGATATAATATTCATTATGGAGTGTCATGTATACCTCATATTCACTTCAAAAGAATGTAAATACGACGCTTCCGTGCTAGGAAATAGCGTTTCCAGATGACCACGTATCGAAAGAATAGAGTTCTAATACTTCTTAAAACGAGATGTCGTATCTCATTTCTATGTTTCATGATAAGATATAATGTCCATTGCGAAGTGTCATGTATACCTCGTATTCACTTCAATGGAATGTAAATGCGACATTTCCTTGCTAGGAAATAGAGTTTGCAGATGTCTAAGTATCGAAGCAATAGAGTTCTAATGCTTCTTAAATCGAGACATCGCATCTCATTTCTATGTTTCACGATAAGATATAATATTCATTGCGGAGTGGCATGTATACCTCGCATTCACTTCAATGGAATGTAAATGCGACACTTCCTTGCTAAGAAGTAGCGTTTGCAGATATCTACGTGTGGAATCAATAGAGTTCTAATGCCTCTTAAAACGAGATATCACATCTCATTTCTATGTTTCACGATATGATATAATATTCTTTGTGGAGAGGCATGTATACCTCGTATTCACTTCAAAAGAATGTAAGTGCGACACTTTCTTGCTAGGAAGTTGCGTTTGCAGATGTCTACGTATCGAAGCAATAGAGTTCTGATGCTTCTTATATTGCGATATAGCATCACACTTCTATGTTTCATGATAAGATATAATATTCATTGCGAAGAGTCATGTATACCTCGTATTCACTTCAGAAGTATGTAAATGCGACACATCCTTCCTAGGAAAAAGCGTTTGCAGATGTCGACGTATCGTAGCAATACAGTACTAATGCTTCCCAAAACGAGATATCGCATCTCATTTCTATGTTTCATGATAAGATATAATATTCATTGCGAAGTGTCATGTATACCTCGGATACACTTCAAATGAATGTTAATGCGACACTTCCTTGCTAGGAAATAGCGTTTGCAGATGTCTAAGTATCGAAGCGATAGATTTCTAATGCTTCTTAAAACGAGACATCGCATCTCATTTCTATGATTCACGATAAGATATAATATTCATTGCGGAGTGGCATGTATACCTCATATTCACTTCAAAAGAATGTAAATACGACGCTTCCGTGCTAGGAAATAGCGTTTCCAGATGACCACGTATCGAAAGAATAGAGTTCTAATACTTCTTAAAACGAGATGTCGTATCTCATTTCTATGTTTCATGATAAGATATAATGTCCATTGCGAAGTGTCATGTATACCTCGTATTCACTTCAATGGAATGTAAATGCGACATTTCCTTGCTAGGAAATAGAGTTTGCAGATGTCTAAGTATCGAAGCAATAGAGTTCTAATGCTTCTTAAATCGAGACATCGCATCTCATTTCTATGTTTCACGATAAGATATAATATTCATTGCGGAGTGGCATGTATACCTCGCATTCACTTCAATGGAATGTAAATGCGACACTTCCTTGCTAAGAAGTAGCGTTTGCAGATATCTACGTGTGGAATCAATAGAGTTCTAATGCCTCTTAAAACGAGATATCACATCTCATTTCTATGTTTCACGATATGATATAATATTCTTTGTGGAGAGGCATGTATACCTCGTATTCACTTCAAAAGAATGTAAGTGCGACACTTTCTTGCTAGGAAGTTGCGTTTGCAGATGTCTACGTATCGAAGCAATAGAGTTCTGATGCTTCTTATATTGCGATATAGCATCTAATTTCTATGTTTCATGATAAGATATAATATTCATTGCGAAGAGTCATGTATACCTCGTATTCACTTCAGAAGTATGTAAATGCGACACATCCTTCCTAGGAAAAAGCGTTTGCAGATGTCGACGTATCGTAGCAATACAGTACTAATGCTTCCCAAAACGAGATATCGCATCTCATTTCTATGTTTCATGATAAGATATAATATTCATTGCGAAGTGTCATGTATACCTCGGATACACTTCAAATGAATGTTAATGCGACACTTCCTTGCTAGGAAATAGCGTTTGCAGATGTCTAAGTATCGAAGCGATAGATTTCTAATGCTTCTTAAAACGAGACATCGCATCTCATTTCTATGATTCACGATAAGATATAATATTCATTGCGGAGTGGCATGTATACCTCGTATTCACTTCAAATGAATGTGAATGCGATACTTCCTTGCTAGAGAAAGGAGTTTTCAGATGTCTACGTATCGAAGCAATAGCGTTCCAATGCTTCTTAAAACGAGATATTGCATCGCTCTGCTATGTTTCATGATAAGATATAATACTCATTGCGAAGTGTCATGTATACTTCGGATACACTTCAAATGAATGTAAATGCGACACTTTCTTGCTAGGAAGTGGCGTTTGCAGATGTCTACGTATCGAAGCAATAGTGTTCTAATGCTTCTTATATTGCGATATCGCATCTAATTCCTATGTTTCATGATAAGATATAGTATTCATTGCGAAGAGCCATGTATACCTCGTATTCACTTCAGAAGGATGCAAATGCAACATTTCCTTTCTAGGAAATTACGTTCCCAGATATCTCTGTATCGTAGCTATAGAGTTCTAATGCTCGTTAAAACGCGATATCGCACCTCATTTCTATGTCTCATGAGAGGATATAATATTCATTGCGAAGTGTCATGTATACCTCGTATTCACTTCAAAAGAATGTAAATGCGACACTTCCTTGCCAGGAAGTGGCGTTTGCAGATGTCTACGTATCGTAGCAATAGAGTTCCAATGCTTCTTAAAACGCGATATTGCATCTCATTTCTATGTTTCATGATAAGATATAATATTCATTGTGCAGTGTATTGTATACCTCGAATTCACTTCAAATGATCGTAACTGCGACACTTCCTCTCTAGGAGACAGCGTTTGCAGATGTCTACGTATCGTAGCAATAGAGTTCCAATGCTTCTTAAAACGCGATATTGCATCTCATTTCTATGTTTCATGATAAGATATAATATTCATTGTGCAGTGTATTGTATACCTCGAATTCACTTCAAATGATCGTAACTGCGACACTTCCTCTCTAGGAGACAGCGTTTGCAGATGTCTATGTCACGTAGAAATGGAGTTCTAATGCTTCTTAAATCGCGATATCGCATCTCACTTCTTTGTTTCATGATAAGATATAATATTCATTGCGAACTGTCAGGTATACCTTGCATTCGCTACAACCGAATGTAAATGCGACTAATCCTTGCTAGGAAATAGCGTTTGCAGATGTCTCCGTATCGAAACAATAGTGTTCTAATGCTTCTTAAAATGCGATATCGCATCTCATTTCTATGTTTCATGATAAGATATAATGTTCACTCCGAAGTATCATGTATACCTCGTATTCACTTCAAAAGAATGTAAATGCGACACTTCCTTGCTAGGAAATAGCGTTTGCAGATCTCTACGTATCGAAGCAATAGAGTTCTAATGCTTCCTGAAACGGGCTATCGAATCTCACTTCTATGTTTCATGATAAGATATAATATTCATTGCGAAGTGTCATGTATATCTCGTATTCCCTTCAAAAGAATGTAAATGCGACACTTCCATGCTTGGAAATGGCGTATGCAGATGTCTCCGCATCGAGGCAATAGGATCCTAGTACTTCTTAAAACGCGATATCGCATCTTACTTCTATGATTCATGATAAGATATAATATTCATTGCGAAGAGTCATGTATACCTCGTATTCACTTCAGAAGTATGTAAATGCGACACATCCTTCCTAGGAAATAGCGTTTGCAGATGTGGACGTATCGTAGCAATACAGTTCTAATGCTTCTTAAAACGAGATATCGCATCTCACTCCTATGTTTCATGTTAAGATATAATATTCATTATGGAGTGTCATGTATACCTCATATTCACTTCAAAAGAATGTAAATACGACGCTTCCGTGCTAGGAAATAGCGTTTCCAGATGACCACGTATCGAAAGAATAGAGTTCTAATACTTCTTAAAACGAGATGTCGTATCTCATTTCTATGTTTCATGATAAGATATAATGTCCATTGCGAAGTGTCATGTATACCTCGTATTCACTTCAATGGAATGTAAATGCGACATTTCCTTGCTAGGAAATAGAGTTTGCAGATGTCTAAGTATCGAAGCAATAGAGTTCTAATGCTTCTTAAATCGAGACATCGCATCTCATTTCTATGTTTCACGATAAGATATAATATTCATTGCGGAGTGGCATGTATACCTCGCATTCACTTCAATGGAATGTAAATGCGACACTTCCTTGCTAAGAAGTAGCGTTTGCAGATATCTACGTGTGGAATCAATAGAGTTCTAATGCCTCTTAAAACGAGATATCACATCTCATTTCTATGTTTCACGATATGATATAATATTCTTTGTGGAGAGGCATGTATACCTCGTATTCACTTCAAAAGAATGTAAGTGCGACACTTTCTTGCTAGGAAGTTGCGTTTGCAGATGTCTACGTATCGAAGCAATAGAGTTCTGATGCTTCTTATATTGCGATATAGCATCTAATTTCTATGTTTCATGATAAGATATAATATTCATTGCGAAGAGTCATGTATACCTCGTATTCACTTCAGAAGTATGTAAATGCGACACATCCTTCCTAGGAAAAAGCGTTTGCAGATGTCGACGTATCGTAGCAATACAGTACTAATGCTTCCCAAAACGAGATATCGCATCTCATTTCTATGTTTCATGATAAGATATAATATTCATTGCGAAGTGTCATGTATACCTCGGATACACTTCAAATGAATGTTAATGCGACACTTCCTTGCTAGGAAATAGCGTTTGCAGATGTCTAAGTATCGAAGCGATAGATTTCTAATGCTTCTTAAAACGAGACATCGCATCTCATTTCTATGATTCACGATAAGATATAATATTCATTGCGGAGTGGCATGTATACCTCGTATTCACTTCAAATGAATGTGAATGCGATACTTCCTTGCTAGAGAAAGGAGTTTTCAGATGTCTACGTATCGAAGCAATAGCGTTCCAATGCTTCTTAAAACGAGATATTGCATCGCTCTGCTATGTTTCATGATAAGATATAATACTCATTGCGAAGTGTCATGTATACTTCGGATACACTTCAAATGAATGTAAATGCGACACTTTCTTGCTAGGAAGTGGCGTTTGCAGATGTCTACGTATCGAAGCAATAGTGTTCTAATGCTTCTTATATTGCGATATCGCATCTAATTCCTATGTTTCATGATAAGATATAGTATTCATTGCGAAGAGCCATGTATACCTCGTATTCACTTCAGAAGGATGTAAATGCAACATTTCCTTTCTAGGAAATTACGTTCCCAGATATCTCTGTATCGTAGCTATAGAGTTCTAATGCTCGTTAAAACGCGATATCGCACCTCATTTCTATGTCTCATGAGAGGATATAATATTCATTGCGAAGTGTCATGTATACCTCGTATTCACTTCAAAAGAATGTAAATGCGACACTTCCTTGCCAGGAAGTGGCGTTTGCAGATGTCTACGTATCGTAGCAATAGAGTTCCAATGCTTCTTAAAACGCGATATTGCATCTCATTTCTATGTTTCATGATAAGATATAATATTCATTGTGCAGTGTATTGTATACCTCGAATTCACTTCAAATGATCGTAACTGCGACACTTCCTCTCTAGGAGACAGCGTTTGCAGATGTCTACGTATCGTAGCAATAGAGTTCCAATGCTTCTTAAAACGCGATATTGCATCTCATTTCTATGTTTCATGATAAGATATAATATTCATTGTGCAGTGTATTGTATACCTCGAATTCACTTCAAATGATCGTAACTGCGACACTTCCTCTCTAGGAGACAGCGTTTGCAGATGTCTATGTCACGTAGAAATGGAGTTCTAATGCTTCTTAAATCGCGATATCGCATCTCACTTCTTTGTTTCATGATAAGATATAATATTCATTGCGAACTGTCAGGTATACCTTGCATTCGCTACAACCGAATGTAAATGCGACTAATCCTTGCTAGGAAATAGCGTTTGCAGATGTCTCCGTATCGAAACAATAGTGTTCTAATGCTTCTTAAAATGCGATATCGCATCTCATTTCTATGTTTCATGATAAGATATAATGTTCACTCCGAAGTATCATGTATACCTCGTATTCACTTCAAAAGAATGTAAATGCGACACTTCCTTGCTAGGAAATAGCGTTTGCAGATCTCTACGTATCGAAGCAATAGAGTTCTAATGCTTCCTGAAACGGGCTATCGAATCTCACTTCTATGTTTCATGATAAGATATAATATTCATTGCGAAGTGTCATGTATATCTCGTATTCCCTTCAAAAGAATGTAAATGCGACACTTCCATGCTTGGAAATGGCGTATGCAGATGTCTCCGCATCGAGGCAATAGGATCCTAGTACTTCTTAAAACGCGATATCGCATCTTACTTCTATGATTCATGATAAGATATAATATTCATTGCGAAGAGTCATGTATACCTCGTATTCACTTCAGAAGTATGTAAATGCGACACATCCTTCCTAGGAAATAGCGTTTGCAGATGTGGACGTATCGTAGCAATACAGTTCTAATGCTTCTTAAAACGAGATATCGCATCTCATTTCTATGTTTCACGATATGATATAATATTCATTGCGGAGAGGCATGTATACCTCGTATTCACTTCAAAAGAATGTAAGTGCGACACTTTCTTGCTAGGAAGTGGAGTTTGCAGATGTCTACGTGTCGAAGCAATAGTGTCCTAATGCTTCTTATATTGCGACATCGCATCTAATTTCTATGTTTCATGATAAGATATAATATTCATTGCGAAGAGCCATGTATACCTTGTATTCACATCAGAAAAATGTAAATGCGACACATCCTTGCTAGGAAATAGCGTTTGCAGATGTCCACGTATCGTAGCAATACAGTCCTAATGCTTCCCAAAACGAGATATCGCATCTCCCTTCTATGATTCATGATAAGATATAATATTCATTTCGAAGTGACATGCATACCTCGTTTTCACTGTAAAAGAATGTAAATGCGACACTTCCTTGCTAGGAAATAGAGTATCCAGATGTCTACGTATCAAAACAATAGATTTCTAGTGCTTCTAAAAAGGAGATGTCGCATCTCACTTCTATGTTTCATGATAAGAAATAATATTCATTGCGAAGTGTCACTTATACCTCGCATACACTTCAAGCGAATGTAAATGCGACACTTCCATGATAGGAAATAGCGTTTGCAGATGTCTACGGATCGTAGCAATAGAGTTCTAATGCTTCCTAAAACGCGATATCGCATTTCATTTCTATGTTTCGTGATGAGATATAATATTCATTTTGGAGTGTTATGTATACCCCGTATTCACTTCAAAAGAATGTAAATGTGACACTTCCATGCTAGGAAATAGCGTTTGCAGATGTCTACGTATCGTAGCAATAGAATTCTAATGCTTCTTGAAACGAGATGTCGCATTTCATTTCTATGTTTCGTGATAAGGTATGATATTCATTTTAGAGTGTTATGTATACCTCGTATTCACTTCAAAAGAATGTAAATGCGACACTTCCATGCTAGGAAATAGCGTTTGCAGATGTCTACGGATCGTAGCAATAGAGTTCTAATGCTTCCCAAAACGCGATATCGCATCTCACTTCTATGTTTCATGATAAGATATAATATTCATTGCGAAGGGTCATGCATACCTCGTGTTCACTTCAAAAGAATGTAAATGCGACACATACATGCTAGGAAATAGCGATTGCAGATGTCTACGTATCGAAGCAATAGAGTTCTAATGCTTCCTAAAACGTGATATCGCATCACACTTCTATGTTTCATGATAAGATATAATATTCATGGCGAAGTGTCATGTATACCTCGTATTCACTTCAAAGAAATGTAAATGCGACACTTCCATGCTAGGAAATAGCGTTTGCAGATGTCTACGGATCGTAGCAGTAGAGTTCTAATGCTTCTTAAAATGAGAAGTCGTATTTCATTTCTATGATTCGTAATAAGATTTAATATTCATTGTGGAATGTTATGTATACCTCGTGTTTACTTCAAAAGAATGTAAATGCGACACTTCCTTGCTAGGAAATAACATTTGCAGATGTCTACGCATCGTAGGAATAGAGTTCTAATGCTTCTTAAAACGCGATATCGCATCTCACTCCTATGTTTCATGTTAAGATATAATATTCATTATGGAGTGTCATGTATACCTCATATTCACTTCAAAAGAATGTAAATACGACGCTTCCGTGCTAGGAAATAGCGTTTCCAGATGACCACGTATCGAAA
The DNA here is from genome assembly GCF_050948175.1 of Xylocopa sonorina. Taxonomy (NCBI): domain Eukaryota; kingdom Metazoa; phylum Arthropoda; class Insecta; order Hymenoptera; family Apidae; genus Xylocopa; species Xylocopa sonorina. The sequence continues at coordinate 47,784 of NW_027490098.1, forward strand.
GAATAGAGTTCTAATACTTCTTAAAACGAGATGTCGTATCTCATTTCTATGTTTCATGATAAGATATAATGTCCATTGCGAAGTGTCATGTATACCTCGTATTCACTTCAATGGAATGTAAATGCGACATTTCCTTGCTAGGAAATAGAGTTTGCAGATGTCTACGTATATTAGCAAGAGAGTTCTAGTGCTTCTCAGAACGCGATACAGCACCTCATTCCTATGTTTCATGATAAGATATAATATTCATTGCGATGTGTCATGTATATCTCGTATTCACTTCAAAAGAATGTAAATGCGACACTTCCATGCTAGGAAATATCGTTTGCCGATGTCTACGCATCGTAGCAATAGAGTTCTAATGCTTCTTAGAAAGAGATATCGCATCTCACTTCTATGTTTCATGATAAGATATAATATTCTATGCGAAGTGTCATGTATATCTCGTATTCACTTCAAAGGAATGTAATTGCGACACTTCCATCCTAGGAAATAGCGTCTGCAGATGCGTACGTATCGTAGCAATAGACTTCTAATGCTTCTTAAAACGAGATGTCGCATTTCATTTCTATGTTTCGTGATAAGATATAATATCCATTGCGAACTGTCATGTATACCTCGTATTCACTTCAAAAGAATGTAAATGCGACACTTCCTTGCTAGGAAATAGCGTTTCCAGATGACAACGTATCGAAAGAATAGAGTTCTAATACTTCTTAAAACGAGATGTCGCATCTCGTTTCTGTGATTCATGATGAGACATAATATTCATTTCGAAGTGTCACGTATATCTCGTATTCACTTCAAAAGAATGTAAATGCGACACTTCCATGCTAGGAAAAAGCGTTTGCAGATGTCTACGTATCATAGCATTAGAGTTCTAATGCTTCTTAAAACGCGATATCGCATCTCTCTTCTATGTTTCATGATGAGATATAATATTCATTGCGAAGTGTCATGTATACATCGTATTCACTTCAAAAGAATGTAAATGCGATGTTTCCATCTTAGGAAATAGCGTTTGCAGATGTTTACGTATCGTAGCAATAGAGTTCCATTACTTCTTTAAACGGGATCTAGCATCTCATTTCTATGTTTCATGACAAGATATAATATTCATTGCGAAGTGTCATGTATTCCTCGTATTCACATCTAAAGAATGTAAATGCGACACTTCCTTGCTAGGTAATAGCGTTTGCAAATGTCTACGTATCGAAGCAATAGAGTTCTAAAGCTTCTTAAAACAAGATATCGCATCTCAATTCTATGTTTCATAATAAGGTCTATTATTCATTGCGAAGTTTCACTTATACCTCGTATACACTTCAAATGAATGTAAATGCGATACTCCCTTGCTTGGAAGTAGCGTTTGCAGATGTCTACGTATCGTAGCAATAGAGTTCTAGTGCTTCTTAAAACGCGATATCGAATCTCATTTCTATGTTTCATCATAGGATATGATATTCATACGGAAGTGTCACTTATACCTCGCATACAATTCAAATGAATGTAAATGCGACACATCCTTGCTAGGAAATAGCGTTTGCAGATGTCGACGTATCGAAGCAATAGAGTTCTAGTGCTTCTTAAAACACGATATCGCATCTCATTTCTGAGTTTCAAGATAATATATAATATTCATTGCGAAGTGTTATGTATACCTCGTCTACACTTTCAAAGAATGTAAATGCCTTACTTCCTTGCTAGGAAATGCGTTTCCAGATATCTACGTATCGAAGCAATAGATTTCTAACTCTTTATAAAACGCGATATCGCATATCAGTTCTAAGTCACATGATAAGATGTAATTTCAATGCAACGCGTTATGTATATCTCCTCTACACTTCAAATGAATGTAAATGCATCACTTCCTTGCTACGGAATTTCGTTTCTATATCTGAAGGTTTAGAAGCAATAGAGTTCTAATGCTTCGTAAAACGCAGCTGCGCATCTTACTTCTATATTTCATGATAAGGTGTAATATTCATAGCATCGCGTTATGTTTATCCGCTTCTGCACATGAATTGAGTGCGAACCCTACACTTTCTTGCCCGGGGATAGCGTTTCTAGATGTCCAGGTGCCGAAGCATTTAATTTGTCATGCTTCATGCACCTCAATATCTCATTTCATATAAACAGTTCAAAGTAAGTTAGAAGTAGTTGTGCTTTATAATGCTCTGGGATGTGAGAAGGTCCTCAACCATCCTTAACCCCCTAAAGAGAAGTCAAAAGTCCAGCGGCCCTGCAGGTGGGCCATGGGAGCGCGGAGCGCGAGGCGCTACGCAATTTAAATGATCAGGAGGATCCCCTCAGGGACACCCAAGGGGGCGAGAAGAGGAAATCGCCGAAATCCTCTGATCGATGGACCCGAACAATACCGAAGCCTACAGCCCACTCCACCAAGGAGCCCCGAGGAGGATGCAGGAGACCCGAGGACCACCAGCGAATTCAAGGAACCTGAAGAAGAAAACGTGAGAGCTTATACCCTAAAGCGTCCCATTTCTTGTGTCGCATATTGTATATTGTATCTTATATCGTGAAGCGAGTTATGATACCCGGTAATTTGCGGCGTGTTGCGTAGTTTCCCGTAGCCCTTCTTAGTTAAACCCACGTCGAGACCATAAATAAACATGCCGTGACTTCAGTATCTCGCGACCTGAGTGTGTGTTCTTGGCTAGGCGTAGTCGAGAAGAGGAGCATTTCGAAGTTTCAAGGGTTGTTCCGCCCCAGGGTTCCCGGGGTCGTGTAGTCTATCCCTTTGCTACTTTCTGAGCAGCTGGCGCCCATGAAAAGTTGTACGTGAGCGGATACCTTGGAACGATAGATCGCTTTAGATTAAAGTACGTTTTACACCTTAAAGCATTTAGATAATTAACCCCTTCGAGCTTCCCTGACTTACTATATATAGGTTTCCGTCACAACTAGGAACCATCACTTTTTATAGATATATAGAACACACATAGTTTTAAACGTAGAATTGAGAATTTGAGAACTTACTTTGAAACGTTAGTAGTGAGGAATTCCATCGGATTTCATAGAAATTCAGAACTTACATGCTCTGAAACATAGGCAGATAAGGGCCATCGAGTTGCTTAGAACTTTAGAACTTGCTTACTTCAACAAAGATTTCTATTGGCTTCGTCCGTTCTTTTAGAAGAGTTTTTGATAAACCACATACTTTTCACGCTTCTGATATCTTTGAAAGTTCGCGAGATGTAATCGTTTAAGTTTTAAAATGATTACTTAGTGTGGATTATTATTTAGTATCTCGCTCATAAACGAGTCTGCATAGGATTTAATCCATAAGTTTTTAAGCCTGGAATTCATGCAGTTATTTGTTATTCACTTATTGCTCAAACGACAAAGATTCTGACCACTTCAAAATGGTTGACTTTCATCAATTTTCTTAAAAATTGAAATACTGCCCAACTGCTTGCATTAAAGACTGTAATTAAAGCTTTCGAAACATTTTACCTCTTATAGATGAATTCTGGAATTGAAATTGAATGTTTGACTTTTCTAGCTCCTGTTTAGACATCTTTCTATTGGAATGTTCAAGTATTTTTGATATTCGTAATTATTAAAAATGTTTTACTTGATTCTTTTATTTAATATTTAGAATTTTCTGAGAAATATTTTTTATCGTAATGAACTATATAATTGCAATTATAATTCTTTATGAAATAATAATAACAGAAAGGTATATATCCATTCTTGTAGTTTTGTAAAGAGTATTTAATCTTACTCTCTAAAATGAAACATTGAGATCTGTTTACAATCTAATGGAATTTAATTACCTTTTGATTCAAATTCACAATGATAATCTTCCATAGTTCAACAATATTGTGAGCTGTCCTCAGGAATCCGCAGCTCAGTACTTATAAAATGAACGACACAAAGAACAGCCTAACCAAACGTATTCGAACCGATTTTTCAATACTAATCTTATCATGTTTAACTTATGCTGCAAACTATTGAAATGCCCTTCGAAAAGTGTTTATTCACAGTGAAGTAAACGGTAAGTATTACGCCTTCCACCACTATTTACAATACGTATGTTTCATTTACTATCAAAGCCGTGAGTATTATCGCCTTTCTTTACTTTTTGTAACCTTCAATGCCTTCATGTTACAGATCGTTAAACTTGCTTTAAAATGCTCTATCGTATTACGGAAGAATGGACATACCAATTCATTTTAAAAAATGAAGGTAACCTTCATATGTCCAACATAACTCCACTTACAAAAAAACTATTTTCATCAACGGATGGCCCCTTTGTACTATGCAATTTTATATTAGCAAAAACTTCTATGAAACTTATAATTTCGTGGATATCTGAGGTGCTAATTATTACTGCCCCACCCTGTATATTGTTATGGATGTGTCCAACAAGGCAACGATGAACAGAGCTAAATTTAATATTATGATGTTTATTATTTTACTTATAGTATATTTGTTTTTCTGGAATTTTGCCAAAAAACAATGTTCACGATGTCGACAGATGAATACATTTGCCTTAGAATTACAAGAGCCAACAATTTCGAAAGTAGAATATTACTTTACTTCGCTAACCGAATCATTGCAAACGTTAAGTAAAGTGCGTGCCTTTCAAAACAGTCAGATGCAAATTACGATACAACGTTTCCCAGAAATGGTACGTGCCACTGTTTTTTAATTTCCGTTTATTTAATCAAAGGAAATTTAATTGAAATATCCGCAAAATTTGAGGACAAAAAGTTATTGTAATTTTACGCAACATATATGATGGTGATAAAGGATAAGTATACGGAACTGAAAATGGAAAGTAGAGAGCAGAAAAAGAAACTGATGGAGCTACAAAGTAGATTGATACATCCGTCAAATGATGATTCTAGGTTAATAAAATCTGTTAGTGAAGGAACTATTGCAAAAATCAAGTATAATCAATGTTACTTCTGCTCAAAGGCTATAATAGAATTGGACCGAAATGGGTACAAAACAGGCAATTATATCTATACGTTCTATTCTATGCAAAGGCAAATATTTCGAAGAGAAAAGATGTGTTACTTACAAATTACTTATGTTCCTAGATATCTCACTAATTCAGGCTTCTTGTCTTGCAGAACTAATCATTCGTTTAACATGTAAAGGGGTCGAAGAATAGTAAAAGATTTTTATATTTCATAGCCTCACTCGATACGTCGATTGGATCACGTAAAATATCGGACATTAATTGCATCTACATCTTCAGACCTTAAATATATAATTCCAACATCATATTTAATAGCGTTTTAATAACATTTTTCTAATTGTTTATATCTATGTCTAATAAATATATATTAATCGAATAAGTTGCTTTACCAAAGAATGAAAGTATCTGAGGCTTACAAATCGGAGCATTACATAACAAACGTGTATCACATATATAATATTACATGTAACAAAAGATGAAGACCAAAAAAATCGTACATAAGTTGAATCCACATTGCGGTCATAGAGATACAGAAACGGCAAAAATTCCAAACAATAATTTAAAAAATTCAAAAAGGGGGGAGTGAAAATCCATCTCCTTGACGATGATAAGGAGCAAGTCTGCCTCATGCACTACAATATCCCAAACAGCCAGCGATTGGCACGCCAATGACAACGGATGGAACGAATTCCGTGACAGAACTGTGCTAACAAAGTGCTCCTACTCAGCTTTCGAAATGGCATACTGTTAGTACTGGGGCGGCATTCGTATCACGGCACTATTAAAGCACCGAGATATAGCACACGGGCTACACGGCCGTGACAATGACACTATCAGATCACCATAGCTACACTCGTGGTTGTGGCGTAGGCTGACATTTACTAATGGGGAAGCTGTTTCCATAAAAATTATAGGCAAATATGAAAAATGACTAAACTGGGCAATTTATTTATTTTGATTCCAATATAGATACACCGGCACAAAACAAAGATATAAGAACTCGATTTTATTATTTTCTATAAACTAGCTCGATAGGGCGATTTTTTTCCATAAAGTCGATAATTACTTTGTCATAAAAATATATACACTTATTTTATATATATTTTCTTCAATTTATTGTTACAAATTCATGCAATTGAGGGTTACATTAAATACGATGAGAGCATATTATTTCAAAAATTACACAAGGCGAAGTTAGGGACGCAACAGCATGAATTTTTATTTTATAAGTAATATTTCTTTTATAAATAATATTTTTAGTCTATGATGGATTGAAAGTAATATATACGACTCGCTCAATAACTATAAATATAGGAAAACGACCATCAAAATGTCTATCAATAGTCAAATGCTGAACATCTACTGGCATCTAACGGTTCTAATTTGTATGAAAGCACAGGTTCCCCATTGCCAAATGTGATCCTGCGTCATTGCTGAGGAGATTCATGAATGGAGCGATGATACGCGTGTCACCATGGTGCTGGTGCTGCGCGATTCGCTTGTCGAGAACGTGCTGGTAACACGTTCTGGCATTTTAGTTAACGAATCCGGTCACAGATGACTACGAATCAGTTGACACTCCTCGGAAGTGGCAATATAGTGCCGGCATGGTGTCGCTACCATCTTGCCGTTTGTTACCTGGGATGCTTTTTAGTGCATTATTCGGAATTGAATTTGAACACATAGCTACTTAATCGCGAATTTGTATGTACATAATTATACATGACTGCATAAAAAGGATATCATATACTTTTATAATCAATGCGATATAAGAATATAAAACGAAGAACTATCCACTCCCATCAGGAGTAAAATCAATGTTTGGTACGCAAAGTTCATTGCAAAATATAATCAAGCAGTTAATATATCAAATCACAGCACACAATAAATCACTGAATGTATAACGATCTGAATATTAAGAAAAACATATTTACCTGGTAGATGTTTATAAATTCAAATTTAAAAGTCCAAGTCACATTTAATATATTATTGTTTAACAAGGTGATTTAATGTTGTTTCAAATAGGCGTGCAGAACTAGCTCGTACTTCTGTCAATGTAATTTCATTCGAAATATACAAAGGACAAGAGGAAATATTCTCCAATATATAACATATATAAATCAACGGATGCAAGAGAGAACACTCGATCTCGGTGTAACGAGACCGGGGCGTCTTCCTACAGTAATCGTATAACGCCTGTTCCGAGATGGTGTAGAGAGGGAATGTGGAGGGTGAAAAGCATAAAATAACAACAATGTAACTAAAGAGAAAGAGAAAGAAAATATGTGGAAGCATTGCATTTATTAAGAGGAAATCCTAGAAATATCAAACAACAGATTATATACCATACTATAAGGGAAAGGTACAACGAAATAGACGATATCGTGAGAGAAACTAAAAAAATCGAAAAACTTAATTCAATATCACTGACCCCGACAAGCTTAATGGAAAACGCGTAACGATGAATCGGTTAGAGTATAAGATAGATGTTGGTCGCGGTTTGAGTGGCCCTAGGAATCCTTTGCCCGCATCAGGGTAGGCTGTAGGATGGTGGAGGGCCTGCCCTCCTGTTGCTTGGATCTATAGAATTCACATTCTTTTGTAGAGTAGAAGCAGATAATTATAATGCTTTTCATAGAAGATTACAGCTTACTTATTTCGAAACGTTGAAATGAGATGAGTCATGACATTGTATGATGCATTAGTACTCGATTGTCTCGACATGTAGACACTACGAAGGGCAATCCTGTTGCATGGAGCTGTAGAATTTACATTCTTATGAAGTTTTAAAGCAGATAAGCATAGAGCTATGCATAAGAGATTACAGCATTCTTACTTTGAAACGATGAAATGGGATGCGCCAGCGCATTGCATGGAGAATTCTAGCTCGATATCTTTAACAGACAGACACTACGGAGCGCCATACCGTTGCATGGAATTATATAGTTCACATTCTATTGAGGACCTCTAACAGTTAAGCATAATGTTATGGATATGTGATTACAGATTCTTTGCTTTGAAACGTGTAAATGAGATGCGTCATCGCGCTGCATGAAGTATTAGAAATGTCTTATTGGACACGTAGATTTCTGGAAACGATATTCTGTTGCAAGTAAGTATAGGATTCACATCCTTCTAAGGTCTAGATGCAGACAAATGTAACATATTGCATAGAACATTGCAATTTACCATGAATCATTGAAATGACTTGCGACATCATGTTGAATGAAGCAATAGAACTCTATTGCTTCGAAAAGTAGACATCTAAGAACGCAATTGCCTTGCAAGGAAGTGTAGAAATCACAGTCTTTTGACGTGTATATGCAGACAAGCATAACGAGATGTGTAGAGCATTCTTATCTACTTACATACTTCGAACTGTTGATATCAAATGCGATATCGCGTTTTATATAGTATTAGAAATCTATTGCTTCAATACGAGCACATTTAGAAGCGCTACCTCCTGGCAAGATAATGTAGGATTTTTATACTGTTGACATGTAGAAGCAGATAAACGTAACGCATTTCATTGCATATTACATCTCAACATGCGGCATTGAAATGAGATGCGACATCGATCTGAATAAAGTAATAGAACTTTATTGCTTCTACGCGTAGATACCTAGGAACGCTATCTCGTTGGAAGAAAGTGTGGGATTTATATTCTTTTTGTATGCGGATACACAAAGCGCGTTGCATTGAATACTATATATTAACGCGAAACAATGAAACGATATGCGACATCGCGCGGAATCAGGAAACAGAACCCTGTTGTTTTCACACTTTGACATCTAGAAACGCTATGCTCTTGCGAGGAAGTGTAGCATCACATTGTTTTGCAGTGTAGAAGCAGGTAAGCATAGCCTGATTTATAGATCATTAAAATCTACATACATACTTCGAACTCTTGATGTGAAATGGTATATCGCGTTCCATGAAACATTAGAACTCCTTTGCCTCGATTCGTAGACATCTAGAAACACTGTTCCGTGGCAAGGAAGTGATGCATCCACTTTCATTTGAAGTGTAGACGAGATATACATAACGCGTTGCATTGAGATTACATCTGACCATGTGACATAGAAATGAGATGCGATATCGCGTTCTTTGAAAAATTAGAACATTATGGTTTCGATGCGTGCACAGCTAGAAACGCTGTTCGGTAGCAAGCAAGTGCGGTATTTACATTATTTTCAATGAGACATAGATATGAGATGCGATATAGCACTACATGAAGTATTAGAAATCTATTGCATCGATATGTAGACATCTGCAAAGGCTATTTCCTAGCATGGAAGGGCCGCATTTACATTCATTTGAAATGAATACGGGGTATACATAACACTCCACAATGAATAATATACCTTATCACGAAACATAGAAACGAGATGCGATATCGCGATTTAAGAAGCATTAGAACTCTATTGCTTCGATACGGAGATATCTGCAATCGCTATTTCCTAGTAAGTAAGTGGCGCATTTATATTTATTTGAAGTGAATACGAGGTATACAGAACACTTCGCAATGAATATTATATCTTATCATGAGACATAGAAGTGAGATGCGATATCGGGTTCTAACTAGCATTAGAATTCTATTGCTACGATACGTAGACATCTGCAAGCGCTATATCCTCGCAAGGAAGTGTCGCATTTACATTCTTTTGAAGTGAATGCGAGGTATACATAACATTGCACAATGAATACTATATCTTATCATGAAACATAGATATAAGATACGACATCGCGATATATGAAGGATTATAACTCTATTGCTTCGATACGTGGACACCTGCAAACGATATATCCTAGTAAGGAAGTGTCGCATTTACGTTCATTTGAAGTGTGTCCGAGTTATACATGACACTTCGTAATGAATATTTTATCTTATCATGAAACATAGAAATGAGATGCGATGTCCCGTCTTAAAAAGCATGAGAACTCTAATGCTACGATACGTAGCCATCTGCAAACGCTATTTCCCAGAAAGGAAGTGTCGCATTTACATTCATTTGAAGTGTAGACGAGAATACATGACACTTCGCAATGAATATTATATCTTATCGTGAAACACAGAAGTGAGATGCGATATCGGGTTTTAACTAGCATTAGAAATCTATTGCTACGATACGTAGACATTTGCAAACTCTATTTCCTAGCATACAAGTGTCGCATTTACATTCTTTTGAAGTGAATGCGAGGTATACATAAAATTGCACGATGAATACTATAACTTATCATGAAATATAGAAATGAGATGCGATATCGCGGTTTAAGAAGCATTAGAACTCTATTGCTTCGACACGTAGACATCTGGAAACGCTTTTCCTAGCAAGGATGAGAGGCATTTACATTCTCCTGAAGTGTGGACGAGGTATTATATACATAAGTGTAATGTAATACTTCGTAATGAATATTATATCTTATCATGAGACAGAGATGAGTTCCGGTATTGCGTTTTAAGAAGCATTACAACTCTATTGGTCGGTACATAGACATCTGGAAACGCTATATCCTAGCAAGGAAGTGTGGTATTTACATTCTTTTGAAGTGTAGACGAAGTATACATACACGCATTGAATATTGTATCATATCATGAAACATAGAAATGAAATGCTATATCGCGATTTAAGTAGCATTAGAACTCTATTGCTTCGATACGTAGACATCTGGAAACGCTATTTCCTAGCAAGGAAGTGTGGCATTTATATTTTTTTAATCTGTAGACGAGGTATACATAACACTTCGCAATCAATATTAAGTCTTATCATGAAACGTAGAAATGCGATGCGATATCGCGTCTTAAGAAGCATTAGAATCCTATTGCTTCGATACGTAGACACCTCCAAACGCATTTCCTATGCAAGGAAGTGTGGCAATTACATTCATTTGAAGTGTATACGAGGTATACATAACCCTTCGTAATGATTATTATTTCTTATCATGAAACATAGGAATGAGATGCGATATAACGTTTTGAGAAGCATTAGAACCCTATTGCTTCGATACGTAGACATCTGGTAACGCAGTTTCCTAGAAGGGATGTGTCGCATTTACATTCATTTGAAGTGTAGACGAGGAATACAGAACACTTCGCAATGGATATTATATCTTACCATGAAACCTAGAAATGAGATGCGATATCGCGTTTTAAGAAGCTTTAGAAATCTATTGCTTCGATACGTCGACATCTGCAACCGCTATTTCCTAGCAAGGAAGTGTCGCATTTACATTCTTTTGATGTGAATACGAGGTATAGATGACACTTCGCAATGAATATCATATCCTATCATGAAACATAGAAATGAGATGCGATATCGCGCTTTGAGAAGCATTAGAACTCTATTGCTTCGATACGTAGACATCTGCAACCGCTATTTCCTAGCAAGGAAGTGTCGCACTTACCTTCATTTGAAGTGCAGACGAGGAATACATAATACACTTCGCAATGAATAATATATTTTATCATGAAACATAGAAATGAGATGCGATAGCGCGATTTAAGTAGCATTAGAACTCTATTGCTTCGATACGTAGACATCTGCAAACGCTATTTCCTAGCAAGGAAGTGTCGCACTTACATTCATTTGACGAGTATGCGAGGTACACATGACGCTTCGCAATGAATATTATAACTTATCATGAAACATAGAAATGAAATGCGATATCGCGATTTAAGAAGCAATAGAACTCTATTGCTTCGATACGTAGACATCTGGTAACGCTGTTTCGTAGAAGTGAAGTGTCGCATTTACATTCATTTGAAGTGTAGGCGAGGAATACATGACATTTCGCAATGAATACTATATCTTATCATCAAACATAGAAATGTGATGCTATATCACGATTTAAGAAGCATTAGAACTCTATTGCTTCGATACGTAGACATCTGGAAACGCTATTTCCTAGCAAGGAAGTGTGGCATTTATATTTTTTTAATCTGTAGACGAGGTATACATAACACTTCGCAATCAATATTAAGTCTTATCATGAAACGTAGAAATGCGATGCGATATCGCGTCTTAAGAAGCATTAGAACCCTATTGCTTCGATACGTAGACATCTGCAAACGCTATTTCCTAGCAACGAAGTGTCGCATTTACATTCATTTGAAGTGTAGTCGAGGAATACATAACACCTCGCAATGAATATTATATCTTATCATGAGACATAGAGATGTGGTGCGATATCGCGTTTTAAGGAGAATTAGAACTCTATAGCTTCGATACAGAGATATCTGGGGACGTAATGTCCTAGAAAGTAAGTGTCGCATTTTGTGACGTCAGGCGTACCGCCTGCCACCCATCAACCTCCTCGCACCCCCCAGCATCAACCCCTGGACGCATGTAACCAGCCAAACTCGCCTGCAGAACCAGCAACTGGAAGTGTTCGCGCGCGCATACCTGCACGCGCTCACTCACACCGAGTTCCGCTGCCTCATTCGCACCGCAGAGTATACCTGTCTCGCTCGTACCGGGCACCAGTGTCTCACTCGTACCACCGAGTTTACCTGTCTCGCCCGCACCAAGGGCGGGCAGCCCTATCTCCCTCGCACCGAGGATTCCGTCCTGCAGGAAGGCGTAGCCGCAGCCCATCAACTGAATGGGGTCTTTTCCAATTCCGGGAACAGGATCTGCTAGAACCTATATATTACTTCTAAGCTAGGACATACATACCATATCATGACGCATATATAAGAATTCCTAGATCTAAGTTACACTAAGTAAGATGCGTCCGGCCAGCGGCATGCGCCGCTAGCCCCACCACGCGCCGCGGGTCCCCACTCGCTGGACCGCGCGCTCTCCGCCTCGAGGCGCGAGTCCCCCCTCATGGGACCGCGATCTCCCTACCACGAGCGTCCGCGACCGTAGCGCCCCGCGAACTGAGGAGGTCAGAGACGCGTCTCCAGAGCACACACTCTGACTCGAGATCTCCTACCGAGGATTCGAAACCTCTAGTTCTAGATCGTTAGCCACCTCAATGTGGGGTTCAGGCATCGTATTTCTATTTCCATTTTAACTTAGTCTTAGACTTAGAATAATTCCAGTTCTTGTATACTTTAAACCTAGAATATATTTTATTTTTACTTTTACTATATCCAAGTACAAGTTCTTTTAGCAATTCTACTATTTCCACATCCATTAATTTTATCAAGTATTTATAATACTAGTTCTACTTTTAACATTACATTTAACTACGAATTCTTCCATGGGCTCTTCCATACCACTGGGGTTGATCTTCATCAAATTGAAGGAGTATAGAAATCGGCTTTGTGAGGTTGAGACCGCCGCTTATCCTTCAGATCTTAGTCGAAACTACAGAAAAATCTGGTGAATGAATCGTGCTTCCGGTTTGCGAAGAACCCGACGTGCGAGTAGGAAGAATTTCATACGATCACTTGTGCGTGAATATTTGGAGGGCGTTCCGAGAGTCCTCGTATACCAGCGACCTGCCTTCGCAACAGCCAGGACGCCGCTTTCCGAAGCGACCGCCGACGCTTCCGATCCAGACACCACGTCGCATCACGCCGATTCTGCCACATTCAGCATCATCGCTGAATTCCGACCGCCGTCCTCCTCTTCGCTGGCGACTGATCGAGATTTCCGTAGCAGCCAACAGAACGAAATCCGCTACGATCCCAGCGAAAGATCCTCCACGCCGTTTCTACGTACAAATCGAGAGAGAAGTCATCGAAAGGTAGGGTCATTCCCTTATTATCGCGAGTGTTTTCGCTAGTGTCGCGTCAGCCGAAATTGTCGGACCCGGTCTTAACGCGTTCCCGCGGACCGAATTACCGAAAAATAGGCTCGTGTCGTAAAGCCTCCGTAGCAACGGAAAATAGTTTCACCGGACGTGATACCTCGCATTCACCTCAAAAGAATGTAAATGCGACACTTCCTTGCTAGGAAATAAGGTTTGCAGATATCTACGTATCGAAGAAATAGAGCTCTAATGCTTCTTGAAACGCCATATCGCATCTCATTTCTATGCTTCATGATAAGATATAATATTCATTGTGCAGTGTTATGTAAATCTCGTCTACACTTCAAATGAATGTAAATGCGACACTTCCTTGCTAGGAAATAGCGCTTGCAGATGTCTACGTATCGTAGCAAAAGAGTTCTAATGCTTCCTAAAACGAGATGTCGCATCTCATTTCTATGTTTCATGATGTGATATAATATTCATTGCGAAGTATTATGTATACCTCGTCTACACTTCAAAATCATGTAAATAACACACTTCCTTACTAAGAAATAGCGTTTCCAGATGTCTACGTATCGAAGCTTTAGATCGCAAATGCTTCTTAAAACGCGATATCGCATCTCAGTTTTATGTTTCATGATAAGATATGAAATTCATTGCGAAATGTTATGTATACCTCGTCAACACTTCAAAAGAATGTAAACGCGACACTTCCTTGCTAGGAAATGTGTTTCCAGGTGTCTACGTATCGAAGCAATAGAGTTCTAATGCTTCTTGAAACGCGATGTCGTATCTCATCTCTATGTTTCATGATAAGATATAATTGTTATTGCGAAGTGTTAGGTATACCTCGTCTACACTTCAGAATAATGTAAATGCCACATTTCCTTACTAGGAAATAGCGTTTCCAGATGTCTACGTATCGAAGCATTAGGTCTGTAATGCTCCTTAAAACGCGATATCGCATCTCAGTTTTATGTTTCATGATAAGATATGAAATTCGTTGTGAAATGTTATGTATACCTCGTCTGCACTTCAAAATAATGTAAATGCCACATTTCCATGCTAGAAAATGTGCTTCCAGGTGTCCACGTATCGAAGTAATAGAGTTCTAGTGCTTCTTCAAACGCCATATCGCATCACATTTCTATGTTTCATGATGTGATATAATATTCATTGCGAAGTATTATGTATACCTCGTCTACACTTCAAAATCATGTAAATAACACACTTCCTTACTAAGAAATAGCGTTTCCAGATGTCTACGTATCGAAGCATTAGATCGCAAATGCTTCTTAAAACGCGATATCGCATCTCAGTTTTATGTTTCATGATAAGATATGAAATTCATTGCGAAATGTTATGTATACCTCGTCAACACTTCAAAAGAATGTAAACGCGACACTTCCTTGCTAGGAAATGTTTTTCCAGGGGTCTGCGTATCGGAGCAATAGAGTTCTAATGCTTCTTGAAACGCGATATCGTATCTCATCTCTATGTTTCATGATGAGATATAATTGTCAGTGCGAAGTGTTAGGTATACCTCGTCTACAATTCAGAATAATGTAAATGCCACATTTCCTTACTGGAAAATTGTGATTCCAGATGTCTACGTATCGAAGCAATAGATTTCTAATACTTCCTTAAACGCGATGTCTCATATCAATTCTATGTTTCATGATATGATATGATATTCATGTCGCAGTGTTATGTATACCTCGTCAACACTTCAAAGGAATGTAAATGCCACACTTGCTTGCTAGAAAATAGCGTTTCCAGATGTCTACGTATGGAAGCAATAGAGTTCTAGTTCTTCATTCAACGCGATATCGCATCTCAATTCTATGTTTCATAATAAGATATAATATTCATTGCGAATTGTTATGTATATCTCGTCTATACATCAAACGGATGTTAATGCCACACATCCTTGCTAGGAAATATGGTTTCCAGATGTCTACGGATCGAAGCAATAGAGTTCTAATGCTTCCTTAAACGCGATGTATCAACTCAATTCTATGTTTCATGATAAGATATAATATTCATTGCGAAGTGTTATGTATACCTCGTCTACACTTCAAAAGAATGTAAATAACACACTTCCTTACTAAGAAATAGCGTTTCCAGATGTCTACGTATCGAAGCATTAGATCTGTAATGCTCCTAAAAACGCGATATCGCATCTCAGTTTTATGTTTCATGATAAGATATGAAATTCGTTGTGAAATGTTATGTATACCTCGTATACACTTCAAAATAATGTAAATGCCACATTTCCTTGCTAGGAAATGTGTTCCCAGGTGTCAACGTATCGAAGCAATAGAGTTCTAATGCTTCTTATATCGCGATATCACATTTCATTTCTGTTTCATGATAAGTTATAATATTCACTGCGACGTGTTATGTATACCTCGCATACTCTTCAAATGAATGTAAGTGCGACACTTCCTTGCTAGGAAATAGCGTTTGCAGATGTCTACGTATCGTAGCAATAGAGTTCTAATGCTAGTTAGAACCCGATATCGCATCTCACTTCTGTGTTTCAAGATAAGATATAATATTCATTGCGAAGTGTCATGTATTCTCGCCTACACTTCTAAAGAATGTAAATGCGAGACTTCCTTGCTGGGAAATAGCGTTTGCAGACTACTACGTATCGTAGCATTAGAGTTCTTATGCTTTTTAAGACAGGATATCGCATCTCATTTCTATGTTTCATGATAAGATACAATATTCATGACGAAGTGTCATGTATACCTCGGACACACTTCAAATGAATGTAAATACGACACTTCCTTGCTAGGAAATATCGTTTGCAGGTGTCCACGTATCGAAGCAATAGAGTTCTAATGCATCTTAAATCGCGATATCGCATTTCATTTCTATGTTGCATGATAAGATATAGTATTCATTGTGCAATGTTATGTATACCTCGCATTCACTTCAAAAGAATGTAAATGCGACACTTCCTTGCTAGAAAATAGCGCTTGCAGATGTCTACGTATCGTAGCAATAGAGTTCTAATGCTTCTCCATACGCGATATCGCATCTCATTTCTATGTCTCATGATAAGATATAATATTCATTGCGAAGTGTTATGTATCCCTCGTCTACACTTCAAATGAATGTAAATTCGACACTTCCCTTCTTGGAAACAGCGTTACCAGATGTCTACGTATCGAAGCAATAGAGTTCTAATGCTTGTTAAATCATGATATAGCATCACATTTCTATGTTTCATGATAAGATATAGTATTCATTGCTAAGTGTCATGTATTCCTCGCCTACACTTCAAATGAATGTAAATGCGACACTTCCCTTCTACGAAACAGCGTTTCCAGATGTCTACGCATCGAAGCAATAGAGTTCTAATGCTTCTTAAATCGCGATATCGCATTTCATTTCTATGTTTCATAATAAGTTATAATATTCATTGCGACGTGTTATGTATACATCGCTTACTCTTGAAATGAATGTAAGTGCGGCACTTCCTTGCTAGGAAATAGGGTTGGCAGATGTCAACGTATCGCAGATATAGATTTCTAATGCTTCTCAAAGCGCGATATCGCATCTCATTTCTATGTTTCACGATAAGATATAATATTCATTGCGAAGTGTCATGTATACGTCAATTTCACTTCACAAGAATGTAAATGTGACACTTCCTTGCTAGGAAATATTGTTTGCAGATGTCTGCGTATCGCAGCAATAGAGTAGTAATACTTCTTAAAACGAGATGTCGCATTTCATTTCTATGTTTCGTAATAAGATATAATATTCATTCCGAAGTGTCATGTATGTCTCGTTTTCACTTCAAAAGAATGTAAATGCGGCACTTCCTTCCTAGGAAGTAGCGCTTGCAGATGTCTACGTATCGCAGCAATAGATTTCTAATGCTTCTTAAAACGCGATATCGCATTTCATTCCTACGTTACATGATAAGATATAATATTCATTGTGGAGTGTTATGTATACCCCGTTATTCACTTCACAAGAATGTAAATGGGACACTTCCTTGCTAGGAAATAGCGTTTGCAGATGGCTACGTACCGCAACAATAGTGTTCTAACACTTCTTAAAACGCGATATTGCATCATATTCCTATGTCTCATGATAAGATGTAATATTCATTGCGAAGTGTCATGTATACCTCGTATTCACTTCAAAAGAATGTTAATGCGACACTTCCTTGCTAGGAAATAGCGTTTGCAGATGTCTATGTATCGAAGCAATAGAGTTCTAACGTTTCTTAAAACGCGATATCGCATCTCAAATCTATGTTTCATGATAAGATATAATATTCTTTGCGAAGTGTCATGTATGCCTCGCATACACTTCACACCAATGTAAATGCGACATTTCCTTGCTAGGAAATAGCGTTTGCAGATGTCTACGTATCGTAGCAATAGGGTTGTAATGCTTCTCAAAACGCAATATCGCATCTCATTTCTATGTTTCATGATAAGATCTAATATTCATTGCGAAGTGTTATGTATACCTCGTATTCAATACAAAAGAAAGTGAATACGACGTTTCCATCCTAGGAAATAGCGTTGGCAGATGTCTATGTATCGTAGCAATAGAGTCCTAATGCTTCTTCAAACGAGATGTCGCATTTCATTTCTATGTTTCGTGATAAGATATAATATACATTGCGAAGTGTCATGTATACCTCGTATTCAATTCAAAAGAATGTAAATGCGACTATTCCTTGCTAGAAAATAGCGTTTGCAGATGTCTACGTATAGTAGCAATAGAGTTCCAATGCTGCTTAAATCGCGATATCGCATCTCATTCCTATGTTTCGTGATAAGTAATAATATTCATTGCGAAGTGTCATGTATACCTCATATTCACTTCAAAAGAATGTAATTGCGACACTTCCTTGCTGGAAGATAGCTTATCCAGATGTCAACGTATCAAAACAATAGATTTCTAGTGCTTCTTAAAACGAGATGTTGCATCTCACTTCTGTGTTTCGCGATAAGATATAATATTCATTGCGAAGTGTCATGTATTCTCGTCTACACATCAAAGGAATGTAAATGCAACACTTCCTTGCTTGGAAATAGTGTTTGCAGATGGCTACGTTTCGAAGCAATAGAGTTCTCATGCTTCTTAGAACGGGATATCGCATCTCATATCTATGTTTCATGATAAGATATAGTATTCATTTTGCAATGTTATGTATACCTTGTCTACACTCCAAAAGGATGTAAATGCCACACTTCCTTGCTCGGAAATAGCGTTTCCATTTGTTTACTTGTCGGAGCAATAGAATTCTATTGCTTCATTCAACACGATGTCGCAAGTCATTTCAATGATTCATGGTAAATTGCAATGTTCTATGCAATATGTTAAATTTGTCTGCATCTAGACCTTAGAAGGATGTGAATCCTATACTTACTTGCAACAGAATATCTTTTCCAGATCTCTACGTGTCCAAGCAAGACATTTCTAATACTTCATGCAGCGCGATGTCGCATCTCATTTCAACGTTTCAATGCAAAGAATCTGTAATCATATGTCCATAACATTGTGCTTAACTGTTAGAGGTCTTCAATAGAATGTGAACTATATAATTCCATGCAACGGCATGGCGCTCCGTAGTGTCTGTCCGTTAAAGCAATCGAGCTAGAATTCTCCATGCAATGCGCTGGCGCATCCCATTTCATCGTTTCAAAGTAAGAATGCTGTAATCTCTTATGCATAGCTCTATGCTTATCTGCTTTAAAACTTCATAAGAATGTAAATTCTACAGCTCCATGCAACAGGATTGCCCTTCGTAGTGTCTACATGTCGAGACAATAGAGTACTAATGCATGATACAATGCCATGACTCATCTCATTTCAACGTTTCGAATTAAGTAAGCTGTAATCTTCTATGAAAAGCATTATAATTATCTGCTTCTACTCTACAATAGAATGTGAATTCTATAGATCCAAGCAACAGGAGGACAGGCTCTCCACCATCCTACTGCCTGCCCTGATGCGGGCAAAGGATTCCCAGGGCCACTCAAACCGCGACCAACATCTATCTTATTCTCTAACCGATTCATCGTTATGCGTTTTCCATTAAGCTTGCCGGGATCAGTGATATTGATTCGCTCAATCTAAATTATTATTTTCTTTTTAAGTTTCTGGATTTTTTTAGTTTCTCTCACGATATCGTCTATTTCGTTGTACCTTACCCTTACAGTATGGTATATAATCTGTTGTTTTATATTTCTAGGATTTCCTCTTAATAAATGCAATGCTGCCACATATTCTCTTTCTCTTTCTCTTTAGTTACATTGTTGTTATTTTATGCTTTTCACCCTCCACATTCACTCTCTACACCATCTCGGAACAGGCGTTATACGATTACTGCAGGATGACTCCCCGGTCTCGTCACACCGAGATCGAGTGTTCTCTCTTGCAACTCTCTTATCCTTTGTATTTTTCGATTGAAATTACATTGACAGAAGTACGAGCTAGTTCTGCACGCCTATTTGAAACAACATTAAATCACCTTGTTAAACAATAATATATTAAATGTGACTTGGACTTTTAAATTTGAATTTATAAACATCTACCAGGTAAATATGTTTTTATTACTATTCATATTTCCTACTATTCATATCATTATACATTCAGTGATTTATTGTGTGCAGTGATTTGATATATTAACTGCTTGATTATATTTTGCAATGAACTTTGCGTACCAAACATTGTTTTTACTCCTGATGGGAGTGGATATTTCATCGTTTTATATTCTTATATCGCATTGATTATAAAAGTATATGACATCCTTTTTATGCAGTCATGTATAATTATGTACTGTGACGGTTTTTCCCGTTACAATCCGCAAGAAAAGGGTATATAGAACCAATTATAACGGGGTATCCAGAAGTTTAGTCCGGGGTTATATCGGGGTACAGAATATCCGCGTGCTTCGGCAACGCGAAGTACAGAGCAATAAATTTCCTATCCAGCAAGTATTTCGAAGCTGCGAGGCTGGGACTTTTTGGGCGCCAGCTACTCAAGAAGTAGCAAAAACTAATAAACCACGCAACCCGGGGAAACCCGGTGCAAGATAACCCTCGAAATTTCGAAATACTCTTTGGCTCGACTGCTTCTAGCCGAGTGCGCAAATTAGGGTCGCGGGATACTGAACTCACGGCTTCTTTCTGGATTGCCTCGCGGTATTACAAAAGGGTATACGACACGCCGCGAATGACCGGGGATCACCACCCGTTATACAATACAAATTACAATACGCGATATCACAATTGCGGCAGGAAACAAATGGGACGCTTTAGCGTATAAGGACTCACGTTCTCGTTTCCAACAAGTATGGATCTCGTTCAGTCCGTCTACCCCTCTCTCTCTCTCTCTCTCTCTATCTCCTCCGAATCGCTCCGTATAATCGCTTGCTCGGTTGCTCGCTAAGTAGTCGCTAAGTCGTTCAGAAGAATAAGAGGCTGTCTTCGTGCTGGCTAGCTCATTATATAAGTTTGCTGGGGGTCTTCGGATCCCCTTAGATCCCCCTTAGGGCTCCTTGATGGGGTAGGGCCATACGCTTCTGTATTGTTCGGGGCATCGATCGGTGGATTTCGGCGATCTTCCCTGATCGCCCCCTCTGGTGTGTCTAGAGGGGGTCCTCTGGATTATTTGAACTGCGGCGCGTGTCGCGCGCCGCGCTTTCCACGGCTCACCTGCAATTCCGCTGCGCATCTTGAGTTTTCCTCTCCATGGGCTCAGGGGAGGGGTAGAAGTCCTTCTCACACCCGAGAACCATCCTATTTGTCTCCATGGACTATGGCAGCGGTCTTATCGTTGCAGAGCTCTGGATCGTATCCTTCGGGCTTCAGGGTCTCTTCCTGCTCACTTCCCGACTCCTCCACCGTCGAGCCCGTCACGCTACCTCGGCGCACAGCCCTTCCGCGAACCTGCGGTCTTCTTATCCGCCGAAGAGGCGTCTTATGGGTCGCTTCTTCCATCAGCTCGCCAGTCTAATCCGTAGAACGGTGAGAGAGAAACGAACGGGGGGGGGGGAAGGTTCTACGATCGTGTATTTCACGCTCCTCGCAAATACAGCTATCCCGATGGTCCGTGTCGCGTTTCTCGCATGGGTGGTGATCTGCGAGCTAGTCTAACCGAAGCAGGGGGGGGGGGTGAGCGAGCGTTGTGACTTCACCACGTCACAGTACATACAAATTTGCGATTAAGTAGCTATGTGTTCAAATTTAATTCCGAATAATGCACTAAAAAGCATCCCAGATAACAAACGGCAAGATGGTAGCGACACCATGCCGGCACTATATTGCCACTTCCTAGGAGTGTCAACTGATTCGTTGTCATCTGTGACCAGATTCGTTAACTAAAATGCCAGAACGTGTTACCAGCACGTTCTAGACAAGCGAATCGCGCAGCACCAGCACCATGGTGACACGCGTATCATCGCTCCATTCATGAATCTCCTCAGCAGTGACGCAGGATCACATTTGGCAATGGGGAACCTGTGCTTTCATACAAATTAGAACCGTTAGATGTCAGTAGATGTTCAGCATATGAGTATTGATAGACATTTTGATGGTCGTTTTCCTATATTTATAGTTATTGAGCGAGTCGTATATATTTCTTTCAATCCATCATAGACTAAAAATATTATTTATAAAAAAAATATTACTTATAAAATAAAATTCATGCTGTTGCGTCCCTAACTTCGCCTTGTGTAATTTTTGAAATAACATGCTGTCATCGTATTTAATGTAACCCTCAATTGCATGAATTTGCAACAATAAATTGAAGAAAATATGTATAAAATAAGTGTGTATATTTTTATGACAAAGTAATTATCGACTTTATGGAAAAAATCGCCCTATCGAGCTAGTTTATAGAAAATAATAAAATCGAGTTCTTATATCTCTGTTTTATGCCGGTGTATCTATTTTGGAATCAAAATAAATAAATTGCACAGTTTAGTCATTTTTCATATTTGCTTATAATTTTTATGGAAACAGCTTCCCCATTAGTAAATGTCAGCCTACGCCACAACCACGAGTGTAGCTATGGTGATCTGATAGTGTCATTGTCACGGCCGTGTAGCCCGTGTGCTATATCTCGGTGCTTTAATAGTGCCGTGATACGAATGCCGCCCCAGTACTAACAGTATGCCATTTCGAAAGCTGAGTAGGAGCACTTTGTTAGCACAGTTCTGTCACGGAATTCGTTCCATCCGTTGTCATTGGCGTGCCAATCGCTGGCTGTTTGGGATATTGTAGTGCATGAGGCAGACTTGCTCCTTATCATCGTCAAGGAGATGGATTTTCACTCCCCCCTTTTTGAATTTTTTAAATTATTGTTTGGAATTTTTGCCGTTTCTGTATCTCTATGACCGCAATGTGGATTCAACTTATGTACGATTTTTTTGGTCTTCATCTTTTGTTACATGTAATATTATATATGTGATACACGTTTGTTATGTAATGCTCCGATTTGTAAGCCTCAGATACTTTCATTCTTTGGTAAAGCAACTTATTCGATTAATATATATTTATTAGACATAGATATAAACAATTAGAAAAATGTTATTAAAACGCTATTAAATATGATGTTGGAATTATATATTTAAGGTCTGAAGATGTAGATGCAATTAATGTCCGATATTTTACGTGATCCAATCGACGTATCGAGTGAGGCTATGAAATATAAAAATCTTTTACTATTCTTCGACCCCTTTACATGTTAAACGAATGATTAGTTCTGCAAGACAAGAAGCCTGAATTAGTGAGATATCTAGGAACATAAGTAATTTGTAAGTAACACATCTTTTCTCTTCGAAATATTTGCCTTTGCATAGAATAGAACGTATAGATATAATTGCCTGTTTTGTACCCATTTCGGTCCAATTCTATTATAGCCTTTGAGCAGAAGTAACATTGATTATACTTGATTTTTGCAATAGTTCCTTCACTCACAGATTTTATTAACCTAGAATCATCATTTGACGGATGTATCAATCTACTTTGTAGCTCCATCAGTTTCTTTTTCTGCTCTCTACTTTCCATTTTCAGTTCCGTATACTTATCCTTTATCACCATCATATATGTTGCGTAAAATTACAATAACTTTTTGTCCTCAAATTTTGCGGATATTTCAATTAAATTTCCTTTGATTAAATAAACGGAAATTAAAAAACAGTGGCACGTACCATTTCTCGGAAACGTTGTATCGTAATTTGCATCTGACTGTTTTGAAAGGCACGCACTTTACTTAACGTTTGCAATGATTCGGTTAGCGAAGTAAAGAAATATTCTACTTTCGAAATTGTTGGCTCTTGTAATTCTAAGGCAAATATATTCATCTGTCGACATCGTGAACATTGTTTTTTGGCAAAATTCCAGAAAAACAAATATACTATAAGTAAAATAATAAACATCATAATATTAAATTTAACTCTGTTCATCGTTGCCTTGTTGGACACATCCATAACAATATACAGGGTGGGGCAGTAATAATTAGCACCTCAGATATCCACGAAATTATAAGTTTCATAGAAGTTTTTGCTAATATAAAATTGCATAGTACAAAGGGGCCATCCGTTGATGAAAATAGTTTTTTTGTAAGTGGAGTTATGTTGGACGTATGAAGGTTACCTTCATTTTTTAAAATGAATTGGTATGTCCATTCTTCCGTAATACGATAGAGCATTTTAAAGCAAGTTTAACGATCTGTAACATGAAGGCATTGAAGGTTACAAAAAGTAAAGAAAGGCGATAATACTCACGGCTTTGATAGTAAATGAAACATACGTATTGTAAATAGTGGTGGAAGGCGTAATACTTACCGTTTACTTCACTGTGAATAAACACTTTTCGAAGGGCATTTCAATAGTTTGCAGCATAAGTTAAACATGATAAGATTAGTATTGAAAAATCGGTTCGAATACGCTTGGTTAGGCTGTTCTTTGTGTCGTTCATTTTATAAGTACTGAGCTGCGGATTCCTGAGGACAGCTCACAATATTGTTGAACTATGGAAGATTATCATTGTGAATTTGAATCAAATGGTAATTAAATTCCATTAGATTGTAAACAGATCTCAATGTTTCATTTTAGAGAGTAAGATTAAATACTCTTTACAAAACTACAAGAATGGATATATACCTTTCTGTTATTATTATTTCATAAAGAATTATAATTGCAATTATATAGTTCATTACGATAAAAAATATTTCTCAGAAAATTCTAAATATTAAATAAAAGAATCAAGTAAAACATTTTTAATAATTACGAATATCAAAAATACTTGAACATTCCAATAGAAAGATGTCTAAACAGGAGCTAGAAAAGTCAAACATTCAATTTCAATTCCAGAATTCATCTATAAGAGGTAAAATGTTTCGAAAGCTTTAATTACAGTCTTTAATGCAAGCAGTTGGGCAGTATTTCAATTTTTAAGAAAATTGATGAAAGTCAACCATTTTGAAGTGGTCAGAATCTTTGTCGTTTGAGCAATAAGTGAATAACAAATAACTGCATGAATTCCAGGCTTAAAAACTTATGGATTAAATCCTATGCAGACTCGTTTATGAGCGAGATACTAAATAATAATCCACACTAAGTAATCATTTTAAAACTTAAACGATTACATCTCGCGAACTTTCAAAGATATCAGAAGCGTGAAAAGTATGTGGTTTATCAAAAACTCTTCTAAAAGAACGGACGAAGCCAATAGAAATCTTTGTTGAAGTAAGCAAGTTCTAAAGTTCTAAGCAACTCGATGGCCCTTATCTGCCTATGTTTCAGAGCATGTAAGTTCTGAATTTCTATGAAATCCGATGGAATTCCTCACTACTAACGTTTCAAAGTAAGTTCTCAAATTCTCAATTCTACGTTTAAAACTATGTGTGTTCTATATATCTATATAAAGTGATGGTTCCTAGTTGTGACGGAAACCTATATATAGTAAGTCAGGGAAGCTCGAAGGGGTTAATTATCTAAATGCTTTAAGGTGTAAAACTTACTTTAATCTAAAGCGATCTATCGTTCCAAGGTATGCGCTCACGTACAACTTTTCATGGGCGCCAGCTGCTCAGAAAGTAGCAAAGGGATAGACTACACGACCCCGGGAACCCTGGGGCGGAACAACCCTTGAAACTTCGAAATGCTCCTCTTCTCGACTACGCCTAGCCAAGTACACACACTCAGGTCGCGAGATACTGAAGTCACGGCATGTTTATTTATGGTCTCGACGTGGGTTTAACTAAGAAGGGCTACGGGAAACTACGCAACACGCCGCAAATTACCGGGTATCATAACTCGCTTCACGATATAAGATACAATATACAATATGCGACACAAGAAATGGGACGCTTTAGGGAATAAGCTCTCACGTTTTCTTCTTCAGGTTCCTTGAATTCGCTGGTGGTCCTCGGGTCTCCTGCATCCTCCTCGGGGCTCCTTGGTGGAGTGGGCTGTAGGCTTCGGTATTGTTCGGGTCCATCGATCAGAGGATTTCGGCGATTTCCTCTTCTCGCCCCCTTGGGTGTCCCTGAGGGGATCCTCCTGATCATTTATATTGCGTAGCGCCTCGCGCTCCGCGCTCCCATGGCCCACCTGCAGGGCCGCTGGACTTTAGACTTCTCTTTAGGTGGTTAAGGATGGTTGAGGACCTTCTCACATCCCAGAGCATTATAAAGCACAAAAGCAGATAAGCATAATGCGATGCATAGAGCTTTACAACCTTCTAACTTACTTTGAACTGTTTATATAAAATGAGATATTGAGGTGCATGAAGCATGACAAATTAAATGCTTCGGCACCTGGACATCTAGAAACGCTATCCCCGGGCAAGAAAGTGTAGGGTTCGCACTCAATTCATGTGCAGAAGCGGATAAACATAACGCGATGCTATGAATATTACATCTTATCATGGAATATAGAAGTAAGATGCGCAGCTGCGTTTTACGAAGCATTAGAACTCTATTGCTTCTAAACCTTCAGATATAGAAACGAAATTCCGTAGCAAGGAAGTGATGCATTTACATTCATTTGAAGTGTAGAGGAGATATACATAACGCGTTGCATTGAAATTACATCTTATCATGTGACTTATTATTGATATGCGATATCGCGTTTTATAAAGAGTTAGAAATCTATTGCTTCGATGCGTAGACATCTGAAAACGCACATCCTAGCAAGGAAGTGTGGCATTCACATTCCATTGAAGTGTAGACGAGGTATACGTAGCACTTCGCGATGAATATTATATCATATCATGACACAATAAAATGAGATGCAATATCGCGTTTTAAGAAGAAATAGAACTATATTGCTTCGACACGTAGACATCTGGAAACGCATTTCCTAGCAAGCAAGTGTGGCATTTACATTCTTTTTTTGTGCAGACGAGGTATATATAACACTTCGCAATGAATATTATATCTTATCATGAAACATAGAAGTGAGAAGCGATATCGCGTTTGTAGAAGCATTAGAACTATATTGCTTCGACACGTAGACACCAGAAAACGCATTTCCTAGCAAGGAAGTGTGGCATTTAGATTCTTTTGAATTGTAGACGAGGTATAAATAACACTTCGTAATGAATCTTGTATCATATCATCAAACATAGAATTGAGATGCGACATCGAGTTTAAAGAAGCATTACAACTCTATTGCTTCGATACGTAGACATGTGGAAACGCTTTTCCTAGCAAGGATGTGTGACATTTACATTCTTTTGACGTGTAGACGAGGTATACATAACACTTCGCAATGAATATTATATCTTATCACGAAACAGAAATGGGATGCGATATCGCGATTTAAGAAGCATTGGAACACTATTGCTTCGATTCGTAGACATCTGGAAACGCAATTTCCTAGGAAGGAAGTGCTAGCAAACAAGTGTGGCATTTATATTCATTTGAAGTGTAGAAGAGGTAAACATAACACTTCGCAATGAATATTCTATCTCATCGAGAAACAAATAACTGAGATGCGATATCGCAATTTAAGAAACATTACAACTCTATTGCTTCTTTACGTGGATATCTGAAAACGCTATATCCTAGCGAGCAAGTGTGGCAGTTACATTCTATTGAAGTGTAGACGAGGCATACATAACACTTCGCAATGAATATGATATCTTATCATGAAACAGAAATGAGATGCGATATCGCGTTTTAAGAAACATTATATCTTACCAGACACTTCACAATGAATATTATACCTTATCATGAAACACAGAAACGAGTTGCGATATCGCGAATTCAGAAGCATTAAAATTCTATTGCTTCCATACGTATACATCTGGAAACGCATTTCCTAGCACGGAAGTGTGGCATTTACATTCTTTTGAAGTGAATACGAGGTATACATAACACTCCACAATGAATATTATATCTTATCACGAAACATAAAAATGAAATGCGACATCTCGTTTTAAGTAGCATTAGAACGCTCTTGCTACGATACGCAGACATCTGCAAACGCTATTTCCTAGCATGGCAGTGTCGCATTTACATTCCATTGAAGTGAATACGAGGTATGCATGACACTTCGCCATGGATATTATACCTTATCATGAAACATAGAAATGTGATGCGACATCTCGTTTTAAGAAGTATTAGAACTCTATTGCTACGATACGTAGACATCTGCAAACGCTATTTCCTAGCATGGAAGTTTCGCATTTACATTATTTTGAAGTGAATACGAGATATACATGACACATCGGAATGAATATTATATCTTATCATGAAAAATAGGAATGAGTTGCGATATCGCGTTTTGAGAAGCATTGGAACACCACAGCCTCGATACGTAGACATCTGCAAGCGCTACTTCCTAGCAAGGAAAGTGCCGCTTTTACATTCTTCTGAAGTGAATACGAGATATACATGACACTTTGCAATGAATATTATATCTTATCATGAAACATAGAAGTGAGATGCGGTATCGCGTTTTAAGAGGCATTAGAACTCCATTGATACGATACGTAGACATCTGCAAACAATATTTCCTAGCAAGGAAGTGTCGCATTTACATTCTTTTGAAGTGAATACGAGGTATACATAACACTCCACAATGAATATTATATCTTATCACGAAACATAAAAATGAAATGCGACATCTCGTTTTAAGTAGCATTAGAACACTCTTGCTACGATACGCAGACATCTGCAAACGCTATTTCCTAGCATGGCAGTGTCGCATTTACATTCCATTGAAGTGAATACGAGGTATGCATGACACTTCGCCATGGATATTATACCTTATCATGAAACATAGAAATGTGATGCGACATCTCGTTTTAAGAAGGATTAGAACTCTATTGCTACGATACGTAGACATCTGCAAACGCTATTTCCTAGCATGGAAGTGCCGCATTTACATTCTTTTGAACATAATACGAGGTATACATAACACTTCGCAATGAATATTATATCTTATCTCGAAACATAGAAGTGAGATGCGATATCGCTGTTTAAGAAGCACAAGAACTCAATTTCTACGATGCATAGACATCTCCAAATATTATTTCCTAGCAAGGAAGTGTTGCATATACATTCTTTTGAAGTGAATACGAGGTATACATAACACTCCACAATGAATATTATATCTTATCGCGCAACATAAGAATGAAATGCGACATCTCGTTTTAAGTAGCATTAGAACTCTATTGCTACGATACGTACACATCTGCAAAGGCTATTTCCTAGCATGGAAGTGTCGCATTTACATTCTTTTGAAGTGAGTACGATGTATACATGACACTTCGCAATGAATAGTATATCTTATCATGAAACATAGAAGTGAGATGCGATATCGCGTTTTAAGAAGCATTAGAACTCTATTGCTGCGATACGTAGACATCTGGAAACGCTATTTCCTAGCATGCAAGTGTCGCATTTACATTCTTTTGAAGTGAATACGAGGTATACATGACACTTCGCAATGAATATTATATCTTATCATGAAGCATAGGAATGAGGTGCTATATCACGTTTTGAGAAGCATTAGAAATCTATTGCTAATATACGAAGACATCTGCAAACTGTATTTCCTAGCAAGGAAATGTCGCATTTACATTCCATTGAAGTGAATACGAGGCATACATGGCACTTCGCAATGGATATTATATCTTATCATGAAACATAGCAATGAGATGCGATATCGCGTTTTAAGAAGCATTAGAACTCCATTGCTACGATACGTAGATATCTGCAAACGCTATTTCCTAGCATGGAAATGCCGCGTTTATATTCTTTTGAAGTTAAGACGAGGTATACATGACACTTCGCAATGAATATTATATCTTATCTCGAAACATAGAAGTGAGATGCGATATCGCGATTTAAGAAGCATTAGAACTCTATTTCTACGATACGTAGACATCTGCAAACGATATTATCTAGCATGCAAGTGTCGCATTTACATTCCATTGAAGTGAATACGAGGTATACATGACACTTCGCAATGAATATTATATCTTATCATGAAACGTAGAAGTGAGATGCGATATCGCGTTTTATGAAGCATTAGAGATATATTGCTACGATACGTAGACATCTGCAAAGGCTCTTTCCTAGCATGGAAGGGTCGCATTTACATTATTTTGAAGTGAATACGAGATATACATGACACATCGGAATGAATATTATATCTTATCATGAAAAATAGGAATGAGTTGCGATATCGCGTTTTGAGAAGCATTTGAACACCATTGCTTCGATACGTAGACATCTGCAAGCGCTACCTCCTAGCAAGGAAAGTGCCGCTTTTACATTCTTCTGAATTGAATACGAGATATACATGACACTTCGCAATGAATATTATATCTTATCATGAAACATAGAAGTGAGATGCGGTATCGCGTTTTAAGAGGCATTAGAACTCCATTGCTACGATACGTAGACATCTGCAAACAATATTTCCTAGCAAGGAAGTGTCGCATTTACATTCTTTTGAAGTGAATACGAGGTATACATAACACTCCACAATGAATATTATATCTTATCACGAAACATAGAAATGAAATGCGACATCTCGTTTTAAGAAGCATTAGAACGACCTTGCTACGATACGCAGACATCTGCAAACGCTATTTCCTAGCAAGCAATAGTCGCATTTACATTCCTTTGAAGTGAATATGAGGTATACATGACACTTCGCAATGAATATTATATCTTATCATGAAACATAGAAGTGAGATGCGATATCGCGTTTTAAGAAGCATCAGAACTCTATTGCTACGATACGTAGACATCTGCAAACGCTATTTCCTAGCATGGAAGTGCCGCATTTACATTCTTTTGAAGATAATACGAGGTATACATAACACTTCGCAATGAATATTATATCTTATCTCGAAACATAGAAGTGAGATGCGATATCGCTGTTTAAGAAGCACTAGAACTCTATTGCTACGATGCGTAGACATCTGCAAACCCTATTTCCTAGCATGGAAGTGCCGCATTTACATTCTTTTGAAGTAAATATGAGGTATACATAACACTCCACAATGAATATTATACCTTATCACGCAACATAGAAATGAAATGCGACATCTCGTTTTAAGTAGCATTAGATCTCTATTGCTACGATACCTAGACATCTGCGAAGGCTATTTCCTAGCGTGGAAGGGTCGCATTTACATTCTTTTGAAGTGAATACGAGGTATGCATAACACTCCATGATGAATATTATATCTTATCATGAAACATTGCAGTGAGATACGATATCGCGTTTTAAGAAGCATTAGAACTCTATTGCTACGATACGTAGACATCTGCAAACTCTATTTCCTAGAATGGAAATGCCGCATTTATATTTTTTTGAAGTTAACACGAGGTATACATGTCACTTCGTAATGAATCTTATATCTTATCTCGAAACATAGAAGTGAGATGCGATATCGCGATTTAAGAAGCATTAGAACTCCATTGCTACGATACGTAGACATCTGCAAACGCTATTTCCTAGCATGCAAGTGTCGTATTTACATTCTTTTGAAGTGAATACGAGGTATACATGACACTTTGCAATGAATATTATATCTTATCATGAAGCATAGGAATGCGGTGCTATATCGCGTTTTGAGAAGCATTAGAACTCACTTGCTACGTTACGTAGACATCTGCAAACAATATTTCCTAGCAAGGAAGTGTCGCCTTTACATTCTTTTGAAGTGAATACGAGGTATACATAACACTCCACAATGAATATTATATCTTATCACGAAACATAAAAATGAAATGCGACAACTCGTTTTAAGAAGCATTAGAACGATCTTGCTACGATACGCAGACATCTGCAAATGCTATTTCCTAGCAAGCAATAGTCGCATTTACATTCTTTTGAAGTGAATACGAGGTATACATGACACTTCGCAATGAATATTATATCTTATTTCGATACATAGATGTGAGATGCGACATCGCGATTTAAGAAGCGCTAGAACTCTATTGCTACGATACGTAGACATCTGCAAACGCTATTTCCTAGCATGGAAGTGTCGCATTTACATTCTTTTGAAGTGAGTACGAGATATACATGACACTTCGCAATGAATATTATATCTTATCACGAAACATAGAAATGAAATGCAACATCTCGTTTTAAGAAGCAGTAGAACTCTCTTGCTACGATACGTAGACATCTGCAAACCCTAATTCATAGCATGGCAGTATCGCATTTACATTCCATTGAAGTGAATACGAGGTATGTATGACACTTCGCAATGGATATTATATCTTATCATGAAACATAGGAATGAGGTGCTATAGTGCGCTTTGAGAAGCATTAGAACTCTATTGCTAATATACGTAGATATCTGCAAACTCTATTTCCTACCATGGAAATGTCGCACTTACATTCCATTGAAGTGAATACAAGGTATACATAACATTACACAGTGAATATTGTATCTTATTACGAAACATAGAAATGAAATACGACATCTCATTTTAAGAAGCATTAGAACTCTATTGCTACGATACGTAGACATCTGCAAATGCTATTTCCTAGCATGGAAATGCCGCATTTACATTATTTTGAAGTTAATGCGAGGTATACATGACACTTCGCAATGAATATTATATCTTATTTCGAGACATAGAAGTGAGATGCGACATCGCGATTTAAGAAGCGCTAGAACTCTATTGCTACGATGCGCAGACATCTGGAAATGTTATTTCCTAGCAAGGAAGTGTCGCATTTACATTCTTTTGAAGTGAATACGAGGTATACATGACACTTCGCAATGAATATTATATCTTATCATGAAACATGTGAAGTGAGATGCGATATCGCGTTTTAAGAAGCATTAGAAATCTATTGCCTCGATGCGTAGACATCTGCAAACGCTATTTCCTAGCAAGCAATAATCGCATTTACATTCTTTTGGAGTGAATACGTGGTATACATGACACTTCGCAATGTATATTATATCTTATCACGAAACATAGAAGAGAGTTGCGATATCGCGATCTAAGAAGCATTAGAACTCTATTGCTACGATACGTAGACATCTGCAAACGCTATTTCCTAGCAAGCAATAGTCGCATTTACATTCTTTTGGAGTGAATACGAGGTATACATAACACTTCGCAATGAATACTATATCTTATCACGAAACATATAAATGAGATGTGATATCGCGATTTAAGTAGCATTAGAACGCTATTGCTACGATACGTAGACATCTGCAAACGCTATTTCCTAGCAAGCTATAGTCGCATTTACATTCTTTTGCAGTGAATACGAGGTATACATGACACTTCGCAATGAATATTATAACTTATCAAGAAACACAGAAGTGAGATGCGATATCACCATTTAAGTAGCATTAGAACTCTATTGCTACGATACGTAGGCATCTGCAGACGCTATTTCCTAGCAAGGAAGTGTCGCATTTACATTCGTTTGGAGTGAATACGAGGTATACATGACACTTCGCAATGAATATTTTATCTTATCATGAAGCATAGAAATGAGATGCGATATCGCGTTTTGAGAAGCATTAGAACTCTATTGCTACGATACGTATACATCCGCAAACGCTATTTCGTAGCAAGCAATAGTCGCATTTACATTCCTTTGAAGTGAATACGAGATATACATGACACTTCGCAATCAATATTATATCTCATAATGGAACATAGAAGTGAGATGCGATATCGCGTTTTAAGAAGCATTGGAACTCTATTGCTTCGACCCGTAGACATCTGCAGACGCTATTTCCTACAATGGAAGTGTCGCATTTATATTCTTTTGAAGTGAATACGAGGTATACATGACACTTCGGAATGAATACTATAACTTATCACGAAACATGGAAATGAGATGCGATATCGCGATTTAAGAATCATTAGAACTCTATTGCTACGATACCTAGGCATTTGCAAGCGCTATTTCCTAGCACGGAATAGTCGCATTTACATTCTTTTGAAGTGAATACGAGGTATACATGGCACTTCGCAATGAATATTATATCTTATCTCGAAACATAGAAGTGAGATGCGATATCGCTGTTTAAGAAGCATTAGAACTCTATTGCTACGATACGTAGACATCTGCAAACGCTATTTCCTAGCATGGAAGTGCCGCATTTACATTCTTTTGAAGATAATACGAGGTATACATAACACTTCGTAATGAATATTATATCTTATCTCGAAACATAGAAGTGAGATGCGATATCGCTGTTTAAGAAGCACTAGAACTCTATTGCTACGATGCGTAGACATCTGCAAACCCTATTTCCTAGCATGGAAGTGCCGCATTTACATTCTTTTGAAGTGAATACGAGGTATACATAACACTCCACAATGAATATTATACCTTATCACGCAACATAGAAATGAAATGCGACATCTCGTTTTAAGTAGCATTAGATCTCTATTGCTACGATACCTAGACATCTGCAAAGGCTATTTCCTAGCGTGGAAGGGTCGCATTTACATTCTTTTGAAGTGAATACGAGGTATACATAACACTCCATAATGAATATTATATCTTATCTCGAAACATAGAAGTGAGATGCGATATCGCGATGTAAGAAGCATTAGAACTCCATTGCTACGATACGTAGACATCTGCAAACGCTATTTCCTAGCATGCAAGTGTCGTATTTACATTCTTTTGAAGTGAATACGAGGTATACATGACACCTTGCAATGAATATTATATCTCATCATGAAGCATAGGAATGCGGTGCTATATCGCGTTTTGAGAAGCATTAGAACTCACTTGCTACGTTACGTAGACATCTGCAAACGCTATTTCCTAGCATGGAAGTGTCGCATTTACATTTTTTTGAAGTGAATACGAGGTATACATGACACTTCGCAATGAATATTATATCTTATCATGAAACATAGAAGTGAGATGCGATATTGCGTTTTAGGAAGCATTAGAACTATATTGCTACGATACGTAGATATCTGCAAACGCTATTTCCTAGCATGGGAATGCCGCATTTACATTATTTTGAAGTTAATACGAGGTATACATGACACTTCGCAATGAATATTATATCTTATTTCGATACATAGATGTGAGATGCGACATCGCGATTTAAGAAGCGCTAGAACTCTATTGCTACGATACGTAGACATCTGCAAACGCTATTTCCTAGCATGGAAGTGTCGCATTTACATTCTTTTGAAGTGAGTACGAGATATACATGACACTTCGCAATGAATATTATATCTTATCACGAAACATAGAAATGAAATGCAACATCTCGTTTTAAGAAGCATTAGAACTCTCTTGCTACGATACGTAGACATCTGCAAACCCTAATTCATAGCATGGCAGTATCGCATTTACATTCCATTGAAGTGAATACGAGGTATGTATGACACTTCGCAATGGATATTATATCTTATCATGAAACATAGGAATGAGGTGCTATAGTGCGTTTTGAGAAGCATTAGAACTCTATTGCTAATATACGTAGATATCAGCAAACTCTATTTCCTACCATGGAAATGTCGCACTTACATTCCATTGAAGTGAATACGAGGTATACATAACATTGCACAGTGAATATTGTATCTTATTACGAAACATAGAAATGAAATGCGACATCTCATTTTAAGAAGCATTAGAACTCTATTGCTACGATACGTAGACATCTGCAAATGCTATTTCCTAGCATGGAAATGCCGCATTTACATTATTTTGAAGTTAATGCGAGGTATACATGACACTTCGCAATGAATATTATATCTTATTTCGAGACATAGAAGTGAGATGCGACATCGCGATTTAAGAAGCGCTAGAACTCTATTGCTACGATGCGTAGACATCTGGAAATGTTATTTCCTAGCAAGGAAGTGTCGCATTTACATTCTTTTGAAGTGAATACGAGGTATACATGACACTTCGCAATGAATATTATATCTTATCATGAAACATGTGAAGTGAGATGCGATATCGCGTTTTAAGAAGCATTAGAAATCTATTGCCTCGATGCGTAGACATCTGCAAACGTTATTTCCTAGCAAACAATAATCGCATTTACATTCTTTTGGAGTGAATACGTGGTATACATGACACTTCGCAATGTATATTATATCTTATCACGAAACATAGAAGAGAGTTGCGATATCGCGATCTAAGAAGCATTAGAACTCTATTGCTACGATACGTAGACATCTGCAAACGCTATTTCCTAGCAGGCAATAGTCGCATTTACATTCTTTTGAAGTGAATACGAGGTTTACATAACACTCCACAATGAATATTATATCTTATCATGAAACATAGAAATGAGATGCGATATCGCGTTTTAAGAAGCGTTAGAACTCAATTGCTACGATACGTAGACCTCTGCAAACGCTATTTCCTAGCAAGGAAGTGTCGCATTTACATTCTTTTGAAGTGAATATGGGGTGTACGTGACACTTCGCAATGTATATTATACCTTATCATGAAACATAGAAGTGAGATGCGATATCGCGTTTTAAGCAGTATTAGAACTCTATAGCTACGGTACGTAGATATATACAAACGCTATTTCCTAGCATGGATGTGTCACATTTACTTTCTTTTGAAGTGAATGCGAGGTATACGTGACATTTCGCAATGAATATTATAGCTTATCACGTTACATAAAAATGAGATGCGATATCGCGATTTAAGCAGCATAAGAGCTCTATTGCCACGTTACGCAGACATCTGCAATCGCTATTTCATAGCAAGGAATAGTCGCATTTAAATTCTTGTGAAGTGAATACGAGGTATAAATGACACTTCGCAATGAATATTATATCTTATCATGAACCGAGGAAATGCGTTGCGACATCACGTTTTAAGAAGCATTAGAACTCTATTGTTTCGATACTTAGACATCTGGAAACGCTATTTCCTAGCAAGGACTTGTCGCATTTACATTCTTTTGAAGCGAATACGAGGCATACATGACACTTCGCAATGAATATTATCTCTTATCATGAAACATAGAAATGAGATGCGATATCGCGTTTAGGAAGTGTCAGGACGCTGTTGCTACGATACGAAGATATCTGCAAACGCCATTTCCTAGATAGGAGGTGTCGCATTTACATTCATTTGAAGTGAATACGAGGTATAAGTGAAACTTCGGAATGAATATTATATCTTATCATGAAACATAGAAATGAGGTGCGGTATCGTGTTTTAAGAAGCATTAGAACTCTATTGCTACGATACGTAGACATCTGCAAACGCTATTTCCTAGCAAGCAATAGTCGCATTTACATTCTTTTGAAGTGTATACTAGGTATACATGACACTTCGTAATGAATATTATATCTTATCTTGAAGCATAGAAATGGGATGCGGTCTCCCGTTTTAAGAAGTAATAGAACTCTATTGCTTCGGTACGGAGACATCTGCAAACGCTATTTCCTAGCAAGGAAGAGTCGCATTTACATTCATTTGAAGTGAATACGAGGTATACATGACACTTCGCAATGAACATTATATCTTATCACGTAACATAGAAGTGAGATGCGATATCGCGTTTTAAGATGCGTTAGAACTCTATTGCCTCGATGCGGAGGTATCAGCAAACGCTATTTCCTAGCATGGAAGTGTCGCATTTACATTCCCTTGAAGTGAATTCGAGGTATACATGACACTTCGGAATGAATATTATTACTTATCACGAAACATGGAAATGAGATGCGATATCGCGATTTAAGAATCATTAGAACTCTATTGCTACGATACCTAGGCATTTGCAAACGCTATTTCCTAGCAAGCAATAGTCGCATTTACATTCTTTTGAAGTGAATACTAGGTATACATGACACTTCGCAACGAACATTATATCTTATCACGTAACACAGAAGTGAGATGCGATATCGCGTTTTAAGATGCGTTAGAACCCTATTGCCTCGATGCGGAGGTATCAGCAAACGCTATTTCCTAGCATGGAAGTGTCGCATTTACATTCTTTTGAAGTGAATTCGAGGTATACATGACACTTCGGAATGAATATTATATCTTATCACGAAACATAGGAATGAGATGCGATATCGCGTTTTAAGAAACATTAGAACTCTATTGCTTCGATACCTATACATTTGCAAACGCTATTTCCTCGCAAAGAAGTGTCGCATTTAAATTCAATTGAAGTGCAGAAGAGGGATACATAACACTTCGCAATCAATATTATATCTTATAATGAGACATAGAAATGAGATGCGATATCGCGATAATGAAGCATTATAACACTATTGCTTCGATACGTAGACATCTGCAAACGTTATTTCCTAGCAAGGAAGTGTCGCATTTCCATTCCTTTGAAGTGTAGACGAGAATACATAACACTGCACAATGAATATTATATCTTATCATGAGACATAGAAATGAGATGCGATATCGCGTTTTGAGAAGCATTAGAACTCTATTGCTAATATACGTAGATATCAGCAAACTCTATTTCCTACCATGGAAATGTCGCACTTACATTCCATTGAAGTGAATACGAGGTATACATAACATTGCACAGTGAATATTGTATCTTATTACGAAACATAGAAATGAAATGCGACATCTCATTTTAAGAAGCATTAGAACTCTATTGCTACGATACGTAGACATCTGCAAATGCTATTTCCTAGCATGGAAATGCCGCATTTACATTATTTTGAAGTTAATGCGAGGTATACATGACACTTCGCAATGAATATTATATCTTATTTCGAGACATAGAAGTGAGATGCGACATCGCGATTTAAGAAGCGCTAGAACTCTATTGCTACGATGCGTAGACATCTGGAAATGTTATTTCCTAGCAAGGAAGTGTCGCATTTACATTCTTTTGAAGTGAATACGAGGTATACATGACACTTCGCAATGAATATTAT
The DNA here is from genome assembly GCF_050948175.1 of Xylocopa sonorina. Lineage (NCBI taxonomy): Eukaryota > Metazoa > Arthropoda > Insecta > Hymenoptera > Apidae > Xylocopa > Xylocopa sonorina. The sequence continues at coordinate 86,794 of NW_027490098.1, forward strand.
ATCTTATCATGAAACATGTGAAGTGAGATGCGATATCGCGTTTTAAGAAGCATTAGAAATCTATTGCCTCGATGCGTAGACATCTGCAAACGCTATTTCCTAGCAAACAATAATCGCATTTACATTCTTTTGGAGTGAATACGTGGTATACATGACACTTCGCAATGTATATTATATCTTATCACGAAACATAGAAGAGAGTTGCGATATCGCGATCTAAGAAGCATTAGAACTCTATTGCTACGATACGTAGACATCTGCAAACGCTATTTCCTAGCAAGCAATAGTCGCATTTACATTCTTTTGAAGTGAATACGAGGTTTACATAACACTCCACAATGAATATTATATCTTATCATGAAACATAGAAATGAGATGCGATATCGCGTTTTAAGAAGCGTTAGAACTCAATTGCTACGATACGTAGACCTCTGCAAACGCTATTTCCTAGCAAGGAAGTGTCGCATTTACATTCTTTTGAAGTGAATATGGGGTGTACGTGACACTTCGCAATGTATATTATACCTTATCATGAAACATAGAAGTGAGATGCGATATCGCGTTTTAAGCAGTATTAGAACTCTATAGCTACGGTACGTAGATATATACAAACGCTATTTCCTAGCATGGATGTGTCACATTTACTTTCTTTTGAAGTGAATGCGAGGTATACGTGACATTTCGCAATGAATATTATAGCTTATCACGTTACATAAGAATGAGATGCGATATCGCGATTTAAGCAGCATAAGAGCTCTATTGCCACGTTACGCAGACATCTGCAATCGCTATTTCATAGCAAGGAATAGTCGCATTTAACTTCTTGTGAAGTGAATACGAGGTATAAATGACACTTCGCAATGAATATTATATCTTATCATGAACCGAGGAAATGCGTTGCGACATCACGTTTTAAGAAGCATTAGAACTCTATTGTTTCGATACTTAGACATCTGGAAACGCTATTTCCTAGCAAGGACTTGTCGCATTTACATTCTTTTGAAGCGAATACGAGGCATACATGACACTTCGCAATGAATATTATCTCTTATCATGAAACATAGAAATGAGATGCGATATCGCGTTTAGGAAGTGTCAGGACGCTGTTGCTACGATACGAAGATATCTGCAAACGCCATTTCCTAGATAGGAGGTGTCGCATTTACATTCATTTGAAGTGAATACGAGGTATAAGTGAAACTTCGGAATGAATATTATATCTTATCATGAAACATAGAAGTGAGGTGCGGTATCGTGTTTTAAGAAGCATTAGAACTCTATTGCTACGATACGTAGACATCTGCAAACGCTATTTCCTAGCAAGCAATAGTCGCATTTACATTCTTTTGAAGTGAATACTAGGTATACATGACACTTCGTAATGAATATTATATCTTATCTTGAAGCATAGAAATGGGATGCGGTCTCCCGTTTTAAGAAGTAATAGAACTCTATTGCTTCGGTACGGAGACATCTGCAAACGCTATTTCCTAGCAAGGAAGAGTCGCATTTACATTCATTTGAAGTGAATACGAGGTATACATGACACTTCGCAATGAACATTATATCTTATCACGTAACATAGAAGTGAGATGCGATATCGCGTTTTAAGATGCGTTAGAACTCTATTGCCTCGATGCGGAGGTATCAGCAAACGCTATTTCCTAGCATGGAAGTGTCGCATTTACATTCCCTTGAAGTGAATTCGAGGTATACATGACACTTCGGAATGAATATTATTACTTATCACGAAACATGGAAATGAGATGCGATATCGCGATTTAAGAATCATTAGAACTCTATTGCTACGATACCTAGGCATTTGCAAACGCTATTTCCTAGCAAGCAATAGTCGCATTTACATTCTTTTGAAGTGAATACTAGGTATACATGACACTTCGCAACGAACATTATATCTTATCACGTAACACAGAAGTGAGATGCGATATCGCGTTTTAAGATGCGTTAGAACCCTATTGCCTCGATGCGGAGGTATCAGCAAACGCTATTTCCTAGCATGGAAGTGTCGCATTTACATTCTTTTGAAGTGAATTCGAGGTATACATGACACTTCGGAATGAATATTATATCTTATCACGAAACATAGGAATGAGATGCGATATCGCGTTTTAAGAAACATTAGAACTCTATTGCTTCGATACCTATACATTTGCAAACGCTATTTCCTCGCAAAGAAGTGTCGCATTTAAATTCAATTGAAGTGCAGAAGAGGGATACATAACACTTCGCAATCAATATTATATCTTATAATGAGACATAGAAATGAGATGCGATATCGCGATAATGAAGCATTATAACACTATTGCTTCGATACGTAGACATCTGCAAACGTTATTTCCTAGCAAGGAAGTGTCGCATTTCCATTCCTTTGAAGTGTAGACGAGAATACATAACACTGCACAATGAATATTATATCTTATCATGAGACATAGAAATGAGATGCGATATCGCGTTTTGAGAAGCATTAGAACTCTATTGCTTCGATACGTAGACATCTGCAAACGCTATTTCCTAGCAAGGAATAGTCGCATTTTCATTCTTTTGAAGTGTTTTCGAGGTTTACATGACACTTAGGAATGAATATTATAACCTATCACGAAACATAGAAATGAGATACGATATCGCGATCTAAGAAGCATTAGAACGCTATTGCTACGATACGTAGACATCTGCAAAAGCTATTTCCTAGCAAGCAATAGTCGCATTTACATTCTTTTGAAGTGAATACTAGGTATACATGACCCTTCGCAATGAATATTATATCTTATCATGAAGCATAGAAATGAGATGCGATATCGCGTTTTGAGACGCATTAGAACTCTACTGCTACGATACGTAGACATCTGCAAACGCTATTTCCTAGCATGGAAGTGCCGCATTTACATTCTTTTGAAGTAAATATGAGGTATACATAACACTCCACAATGAATATTATACCTTATCACGCAACATAGAAATGAAATGCGACATCTCGTTTTAAGTAGCATTAGATCTCTATTGCTACGATACCTAGACATCTGCGAAGGCTATTTCCTAGCGTGGAAGGGTCGCATTTACATTCTTTTGAAGTGAATACGAGGTATGCATAACACTCCATGATGAATATTATATCTTATCATGAAACATTGCAGTGAGATACGATATCGCGTTTTAAGAAGCATTAGAACTCTATTGCTACGATACGTAGACATCTGCAAACTCTATTTCCTAGAATGGAAATGCCGCATTTATATTTTTTTGAAGTTAACACGAGGTATACATGTCACTTCGTAATGAATCTTATATCTTATCTCGAAACATAGAAGTGAGATGCGATATCGCGATTTAAGAAGCATTAGAACTCCATTGCTACGATACGTAGACATCTGCAAACGCTATTTCCTAGCATGCAAGTGTCGTATTTACATTCTTTTGAAGTGAATACGAGGTATACATGACACTTTGCAATGAATATTATATCTTATCATGAAGCATAGGAATGCGGTGCTATATCGCGTTTTGAGAAGCATTAGAACTCACTTGCTACGTTACGTAGACATCTGCAAACAATATTTCCTAGCAAGGAAGTGTCGCCTTTACATTCTTTTGAAGTGAATACGAGGTATACATAACACTCCACAATGAATATTATATCTTATCACGAAACATAAAAATGAAATGCGACAACTCGTTTTAAGAAGCATTAGAACGATCTTGCTACGATACGCAGACATCTGCAAATGCTATTTCCTAGCAAGCAATAGTCGCATTTACATTCTTTTGAAGTGAATACGAGGTATACATGACACTTCGCAATGAATATTATATCTTATTTCGATACATAGATGTGAGATGCGACATCGCGATTTAAGAAGCGCTAGAACTCTATTGCTACGATACGTAGACATCTGCAAACGCTATTTCCTAGCATGGAAGTGTCGCATTTACATTCTTTTGAAGTGAGTACGAGATATACATGACACTTCGCAATGAATATTATATCTTATCACGAAACATAGAAATGAAATGCAACATCTCGTTTTAAGAAGCAGTAGAACTCTCTTGCTACGATACGTAGACATCTGCAAACCCTAATTCATAGCATGGCAGTATCGCATTTACATTCCATTGAAGTGAATACGAGGTATGTATGACACTTCGCAATGGATATTATATCTTATCATGAAACATAGGAATGAGGTGCTATAGTGCGCTTTGAGAAGCATTAGAACTCTATTGCTAATATACGTAGATATCTGCAAACTCTATTTCCTACCATGGAAATGTCGCACTTACATTCCATTGAAGTGAATACAAGGTATACATAACATTACACAGTGAATATTGTATCTTATTACGAAACATAGAAATGAAATACGACATCTCATTTTAAGAAGCATTAGAACTCTATTGCTACGATACGTAGACATCTGCAAATGCTATTTCCTAGCATGGAAATGCCGCATTTACATTATTTTGAAGTTAATGCGAGGTATACATGACACTTCGCAATGAATATTATATCTTATTTCGAGACATAGAAGTGAGATGCGACATCGCGATTTAAGAAGCGCTAGAACTCTATTGCTACGATGCGCAGACATCTGGAAATGTTATTTCCTAGCAAGGAAGTGTCGCATTTACATTCTTTTGAAGTGAATACGAGGTATACATGACACTTCGCAATGAATATTATATCTTATCATGAAACATGTGAAGTGAGATGCGATATCGCGTTTTAAGAAGCATTAGAAATCTATTGCCTCGATGCGTAGACATCTGCAAACGCTATTTCCTAGCAAGCAATAATCGCATTTACATTCTTTTGGAGTGAATACGTGGTATACATGACACTTCGCAATGTATATTATATCTTATCACGAAACATAGAAGAGAGTTGCGATATCGCGATCTAAGAAGCATTAGAACTCTATTGCTACGATACGTAGACATCTGCAAACGCTATTTCCTAGCAAGCAATAGTCGCATTTACATTCTTTTGGAGTGAATACGAGGTATACATAACACTTCGCAATGAATACTATATCTTATCACGAAACATATAAATGAGATGTGATATCGCGATTTAAGTAGCATTAGAACGCTATTGCTACGATACGTAGACATCTGCAAACGCTATTTCCTAGCAAGCTATAGTCGCATTTACATTCTTTTGCAGTGAATACGAGGTATACATGACACTTCGCAATGAATATTATAACTTATCAAGAAACACAGAAGTGAGATGCGATATCACCATTTAAGTAGCATTAGAACTCTATTGCTACGATACGTAGGCATCTGCAGACGCTATTTCCTAGCAAGGAAGTGTCGCATTTACATTCGTTTGGAGTGAATACGAGGTATACATGACACTTCGCAATGAATATTTTATCTTATCATGAAGCATAGAAATGAGATGCGATATCGCGTTTTGAGAAGCATTAGAACTCTATTGCTACGATACGTATACATCCGCAAACGCTATTTCGTAGCAAGCAATAGTCGCATTTACATTCCTTTGAAGTGAATACGAGATATACATGACACTTCGCAATCAATATTATATCTCATAATGGAACATAGAAGTGAGATGCGATATCGCGTTTTAAGAAGCATTGGAACTCTATTGCTTCGACCCGTAGACATCTGCAGACGCTATTTCCTACAATGGAAGTGTCGCATTTATATTCTTTTGAAGTGAATACGAGGTATACATGACACTTCGGAATGAATACTATAACTTATCACGAAACATGGAAATGAGATGCGATATCGCGATTTAAGAATCATTAGAACTCTATTGCTACGATACCTAGGCATTTGCAAGCGCTATTTCCTAGCACGGAATAGTCGCATTTACATTCTTTGAAGTGAATACGAGGTATACATGGCACTTCGCAATGAATATTATATCTTATCTCGAAACATAGAAGTGAGATGCGATATCGCTGTTTAAGAAGCATTAGAACTCTATTGCTACGATACGTAGACATCTGCAAACGCTATTTCCTAGCATGGAAGTGCCGCATTTACATTCTTTTGAAGATAATACGAGGTATACATAACACTTCGTAATGAATATTATATCTTATCTCGAAACATAGAAGTGAGATGCGATATCGCTGTTTAAGAAGCACTAGAACTCTATTGCTACGATGCGTAGACATCTGCAAACCCTATTTCCTAGCATGGAAGTGCCGCATTTACATTCTTTTGAAGTGAATACGAGGTATACATAACACTCCACAATGAATATTATACCTTATCACGCAACATAGAAATGAAATGCGACATCTCGTTTTAAGTAGCATTAGATCTCTATTGCTACGATACCTAGACATCTGCAAAGGCTATTTCCTAGCGTGGAAGGGTCGCATTTACATTCTTTTGAAGTGAATACGAGGTATACATAACACTCCATAATGAATATTATATCTTATCTCGAAACATAGAAGTGAGATGCGATATCGCGATGTAAGAAGCATTAGAACTCCATTGCTACGATACGTAGACATCTGCAAACGCTATTTCCTAGCATGCAAGTGTCGTATTTACATTCTTTTGAAGTGAATACGAGGTATACATGACACCTTGCAATGAATATTATATCTCATCATGAAGCATAGGAATGCGGTGCTATATCGCGTTTTGAGAAGCATTAGAACTCACTTGCTACGTTACGTAGACATCTGCAAACGCTATTTCCTAGCATGGAAGTGTCGCATTTACATTTTTTTGAAGTGAATACGAGGTATACATGACACTTCGCAATGAATATTATATCTTATCATGAAACATAGAAGTGAGATGCGATATTGCGTTTTAGGAAGCATTAGAACTATATTGCTACGATACGTAGATATCTGCAAACGCTATTTCCTAGCATGGGAATGCCGCATTTACATTATTTTGAAGTTAATACGAGGTATACATGACACTTCGCAATGAATATTATATCTTATTTCGATACATAGATGTGAGATGCGACATCGCGATTTAAGAAGCGCTAGAACTCTATTGCTACGATACGTAGACATCTGCAAACGCTATTTCCTAGCATGGAAGTGTCGCATTTACATTCTTTTGAAGTGAGTACGAGATATACATGACACTTCGCAATGAATATTATATCTTATCACGAAACATAGAAATGAAATGCAACATCTCGTTTTAAGAAGCATTAGAACTCTCTTGCTACGATACGTAGACATCTGCAAACCCTAATTCATAGCATGGCAGTATCGCATTTACATTCCATTGAAGTGAATACGAGGTATGTATGACACTTCGCAATGGATATTATATCTTATCATGAAACATAGGAATGAGGTGCTATAGTGCGTTTTGAGAAGCATTAGAACTCTATTGCTAATATACGTAGATATCAGCAAACTCTATTTCCTACCATGGAAATGTCGCACTTACATTCCATTGAAGTGAATACGAGGTATACATAACATTGCACAGTGAATATTGTATCTTATTACGAAACATAGAAATGAAATGCGACATCTCATTTTAAGAAGCATTAGAACTCTATTGCTACGATACGTAGACATCTGCAAATGCTATTTCCTAGCATGGAAATGCCGCATTTACATTATTTTGAAGTTAATGCGAGGTATACATGACACTTCGCAATGAATATTATATCTTATTTCGAGACATAGAAGTGAGATGCGACATCGCGATTTAAGAAGCGCTAGAACACTATTGCTACGATGCGTAGACATCTGGAAATGTTATTTCCTAGCAAGGAAGTGTCGCATTTACATTCTTTTGAAGTGAATACGAGGTATACATGACACTTCGCAATGAATATTATATCTTATCATGAAACATGTGAAGTGAGATGCGATATCGCGTTTTAAGAAGCATTAGAAATCTATTGCCTCGATGCGTAGACATCTGCAAACGTTATTTCCTAGCAAACAATAATCGCATTTACATTCTTTTGGAGTGAATACGTGGTATACATGACACTTCGCAATGTATATTATATCTTATCACGAAACATAGAAGAGAGTTGCGATATCGCGATCTAAGAAGCATTAGAACTCTATTGCTACGATACGTAGACATCTGCAAACGCTATTTCCTAGCAAGCAATAGTCGCATTTACATTCTTTTGAAGTGAATACGAGGTTTACATAACACTCCACAATGAATATTATATCTTATCATGAAACATAGAAATGAGATGCGATATCGCGTTTTAAGAAGCGTTAGAACTCAATTGCTACGATACGTAGACCTCTGCAAACGCTATTTCCTAGCAAGGAAGTGTCGCATTTACATTCTTTTGAAGTGAATATGGGGTGTACGTGACACTTCGCAATGTATATTATACCTTATCATGAAACATAGAAGTGAGATGCGATATCGCGTTTTAAGCAGTATTAGAACTCTATAGCTACGGTACGTAGATATATACAAACGCTATTTCCTAGCATGGATGTGTCACATTTACTTTCTTTTGAAGTGAATGCGAGGTATACGTGACATTTCGCAATGAATATTATAGCTTATCACGTTACATAAAAATGAGATGCGATATCGCGATTTAAGCAGCATAAGAGCTCTATTGCCACGTTACGCAGACATCTGCAATCGCTATTTCATAGCAAGGAATAGTCGCATTTAAATTCTTGTGAAGTGAATACGAGGTATAAATGACACTTCGCAATGAATATTATATCTTATCATGAACCGAGGAAATGCGTTGCGACATCACGTTTTAAGAAGCATTAGAACTCTATTGTTTCGATACTTAGACATCTGGAAACGCTATTTCCTAGCAAGGACTTGTCGCATTTACATTCTTTTGAAGCGAATACGAGGCATACATGACACTTCGCAATGAATATTATCTCTTATCATGAAACATAGAAATGAGATGCGATATCGCGTTTAGGAAGTGTCAGGACGCTGTTGCTACGATACGAAGATATCTGCAAACGCCATTTCCTAGATAGGAGGTGTCGCATTTACATTCATTTGAAGTGAATACGAGGTATAAGTGAAACTTCGGAATGAATATTATATCTTATCATGAAACATAGAAATGAGGTGCGGTATCGTGTTTTAAGAAGCATTAGAACTCTATTGCTACGATACGTAGACATCTGCAAACGCTATTTCCTAGCAAGCAATAGTCGCATTTACATTCTTTTGAAGTGTATACTAGGTATACATGACACTTCGTAATGAATATTATATCTTATCTTGAAGCATAGAAATGGGATGCGGTCTCCCGTTTTAAGAAGTAATAGAACTCTATTGCTTCGGTACGGAGACATCTGCAAACGCTATTTCCTAGCAAGGAAGAGTCGCATTTACATTCATTTGAAGTGAATACGAGGTATACATGACACTTCGCAATGAACATTATATCTTATCACGTAACATAGAAGTGAGATGCGATATCGCGTTTTAAGATGCGTTAGAACTCTATTGCCTCGATGCGGAGGTATCAGCAAACGCTATTTCCTAGCATGGAAGTGTCGCATTTACATTCCCTTGAAGTGAATTCGAGGTATACATGACACTTCGGAATGAATATTATTACTTATCACGAAACATGGAAATGAGATGCGATATCGCGATTTAAGAATCATTAGAACTCTATTGCTACGATACCTAGGCATTTGCAAACGCTATTTCCTAGCAAGCAATAGTCGCATTTACATTCTTTTGAAGTGAATACTAGGTATACATGACACTTCGCAACGAACATTATATCTTATCACGTAACACAGAAGTGAGATGCGATATCGCGTTTTAAGATGCGTTAGAACCCTATTGCCTCGATGCGGAGGTATCAGCAAACGCTATTTCCTAGCATGGAAGTGTCGCATTTACATTCTTTTGAAGTGAATTCGAGGTATACATGACACTTCGGAATGAATATTATATCTTATCACGAAACATAGGAATGAGATGCGATATCGCGTTTTAAGAAACATTAGAACTCTATTGCTTCGATACCTATACATTTGCAAACGCTATTTCCTCGCAAAGAAGTGTCGCATTTAAATTCAATTGAAGTGCAGAAGAGGGATACATAACACTTCGCAATCAATATTATATCTTATAATGAGACATAGAAATGAGATGCGATATCGCGATAATGAAGCATTATAACACTATTGCTTCGATACGTAGACATCTGCAAACGTTATTTCCTAGCAAGGAAGTGTCGCATTTCCATTCCTTTGAAGTGTAGACGAGAATACATAACACTGCACAATGAATATTATATCTTATCATGAGACATAGAAATGAGATGCGATATCGCGTTTTGAGAAGCATTAGAACTCTATTGCTAATATACGTAGATATCAGCAAACTCTATTTCCTACCATGGAAATGTCGCACTTACATTCCATTGAAGTGAATACGAGGTATACATAACATTGCACAGTGAATATTGTATCTTATTACGAAACATAGAAATGAAATGCGACATCTCATTTTAAGAAGCATTAGAACTCTATTGCTACGATACGTAGACATCTGCAAATGCTATTTCCTAGCATGGAAATGCCGCATTTACATTATTTTGAAGTTAATGCGAGGTATACATGACACTTCGCAATGAATATTATATCTTATTTCGAGACATAGAAGTGAGATGCGACATCGCGATTTAAGAAGCGCTAGAACTCTATTGCTACGATGCGTAGACATCTGGAAATGTTATTTCCTAGCAAGGAAGTGTCGCATTTACATTCTTTTGAAGTGAATACGAGGTATACATGACACTTCGCAATGAATATTATATCTTATCATGAAACATGTGAAGTGAGATGCGATATCGCGTTTTAAGAAGCATTAGAAATCTATTGCCTCGATGCGTAGACATCTGCAAACGCTATTTCCTAGCAAACAATAATCGCATTTACATTCTTTTGGAGTGAATACGTGGTATACATGACACTTCGCAATGTATATTATATCTTATCACGAAACATAGAAGAGAGTTGCGATATCGCGATCTAAGAAGCATTAGAACTCTATTGCTACGATACGTAGACATCTGCAAACGCTATTTCCTAGCAAGCAATAGTCGCATTTACATTCTTTTGAAGTGAATACGAGGTTTACATAACACTCCACAATGAATATTATATCTTATCATGAAACATAGAAATGAGATGCGATATCGCGTTTTAAGAAGCGTTAGAACTCAATTGCTACGATACGTAGACCTCTGCAAACGCTATTTCCTAGCAAGGAAGTGTCGCATTTACATTCTTTTGAAGTGAATATGGGGTGTACGTGACACTTCGCAATGTATATTATACCTTATCATGAAACATAGAAGTGAGATGCGATATCGCGTTTTAAGCAGTATTAGAACTCTATAGCTACGGTACGTAGATATATACAAACGCTATTTCCTAGCATGGATGTGTCACATTTACTTTCTTTTGAAGTGAATGCGAGGTATACGTGACATTTCGCAATGAATATTATAGCTTATCACGTTACATAAGAATGAGATGCGATATCGCGATTTAAGCAGCATAAGAGCTCTATTGCCACGTTACGCAGACATCTGCAATCGCTATTTCATAGCAAGGAATAGTCGCATTTAAATTCTTGTGAAGTGAATACGAGGTATAAATGACACTTCGCAATGAATATTATATCTTATCATGAACCGAGGAAATGCGTTGCGACATCACGTTTTAAGAAGCATTAGAACTCTATTGTTTCGATACTTAGACATCTGGAAACGCTATTTCCTAGCAAGGACTTGTCGCATTTACATTCTTTTGAAGCGAATACGAGGCATACATGACACTTCGCAATGAATATTATCTCTTATCATGAAACATAGAAATGAGATGCGATATCGCGTTTAGGAAGTGTCAGGACGCTGTTGCTACGATACGAAGATATCTGCAAACGCCATTTCCTAGATAGGAGGTGTCGCATTTACATTCATTTGAAGTGAATACGAGGTATAAGTGAAACTTCGGAATGAATATTATATCTTATCATGAAACATAGAAGTGAGGTGCGGTATCGTGTTTTAAGAAGCATTAGAACTCTATTGCTACGATACGTAGACATCTGCAAACGCTATTTCCTAGCAAGCAATAGTCGCATTTACATTCTTTTGAAGTGAATACTAGGTATACATGACACTTCGTAATGAATATTATATCTTATCTTGAAGCATAGAAATGGGATGCGGTCTCCCGTTTTAAGAAGTAATAGAACTCTATTGCTTCGGTACGGAGACATCTGCAAACGCTATTTCCTAGCAAGGAAGAGTCGCATTTACATTCATTTGAAGTGAATACGAGGTATACATGACACTTCGCAATGAACATTATATCTTATCACGTAACATAGAAGTGAGATGCGATATCGCGTTTTAAGATGCGTTAGAACTCTATTGCCTCGATGCGGAGGTATCAGCAAACGCTATTTCCTAGCATGGAAGTGTCGCATTTACATTCCCTTGAAGTGAATTCGAGGTATACATGACACTTCGGAATGAATATTATTACTTATCACGAAACATGGAAATGAGATGCGATATCGCGATTTAAGAATCATTAGAACTCTATTGCTACGATACCTAGGCATTTGCAAACGCTATTTCCTAGCAAGCAATAGTCGCATTTACATTCTTTTGAAGTGAATACTAGGTATACATGACACTTCGCAACGAACATTATATCTTATCACGTAACACAGAAGTGAGATGCGATATCGCGTTTTAAGATGCGTTAGAACCCTATTGCCTCGATGCGGAGGTATCAGCAAACGCTATTTCCTAGCATGGAAGTGTCGCATTTACATTCTTTTGAAGTGAATTCGAGGTATACATGACACTTCGGAATGAATATTATATCTTATCACGAAACATAGGAATGAGATGCGATATCGCGTTTTAAGAAACATTAGAACTCTATTGCTTCGATACCTATACATTTGCAAACGCTATTTCCTCGCAAAGAAGTGTCGCATTTAAATTCAATTGAAGTGCAGAAGAGGGATACATAACACTTCGCAATCAATATTATATCTTATAATGAGACATAGAAATGAGATGCGATATCGCGATAATGAAGCATTATAACACTATTGCTTCGATACGTAGACATCTGCAAACGTTATTTCCTAGCAAGGAAGTGTCGCATTTCCATTCCTTTGAAGTGTAGACGAGAATACATAACACTGCACAATGAATATTATATCTTATCATGAGACATAGAAATGAGATGCGATATCGCGTTTTGAGAAGCATTAGAACTCTATTGCTTCGATACGTAGACATCTGCAAACGCTATTTCCTAGCAAGGAATAGTCGCATTTTCATTCTTTTGAAGTGTTTTCGAGGTTTACATGACACTTAGGAATGAATATTATAACCTATCACGAAACATAGAAATGAGATACGATATCGCGATCTAAGAAGCATTAGAACGCTATTGCTACGATACGTAGACATCTGCAAAAGCTATTTCCTAGCAAGCAATAGTCGCATTTACATTCTTTTGAAGTGAATACTAGGTATACATGACCCTTCGCAATGAATATTATATCTTATCATGAAGCATAGAAATGAGATGCGATATCGCGTTTTGAGACGCATTAGAACTCTACTGCTACGATACGTAGACATCTGCAAACGCTATTTCCTAGCATGGAAGTGTCGCACTTACATTCTTTTGAAGTGAATACGAGGTATACATGACACTTCGCAATGAATATTATATCTTATCATGAAACATAGAAGAGAGATGCGATATCGCGTTTTAAGAAGCATTAGAACTCTATGGCCTCGATGCGGAGACATCCACAAACGCTATTTCCTAGGAAGGAATAGTCGCATTTACATTCATTTGAAGTGTATACGAGGTATACATGAAAATTCGCAATGAATATTATATCTTATCACGAAACATAGAAATGAGATGCTATATCGCGATTTACGTAGCATAAGAACTCTATTGCTACGATACGTAGACATCTGAATACGCTATTTCCTAGCAAGGAAGTGTCGCATTTACATTTTTTTGATGTGAATACGAGGAATACATAACACTTCGCAATGAATATTATATCTTATCATGAATCATAGAAATGAGATGCGATATCGCGTTCAAAGAAGCATTAGAACACTATTTCTACGATACATAGACGATACATCTACAGACGCTATTTCCTAGCAAGGAAGTGTCGCATTTACATTCATTTTAAGTGAATGCGAGGTATAGATAACACTCAACAATGAATATTATATCTTATCACGAAACATAGAAATGAGTTGCGATATGGCGTTCTAAGGGGCATTAGTACTCTATAGCTTCGATACAGAGATATCTGGGAACGTAATTTCCTAGAAAGGAACCTCCTCGCACCCCCCAGCTTCAACCCCTGGACGCATGCAACCAGCCAAACTCGCCTGCAGAACCAGCAACTGGAAGTGCTGGTTCCACACCGAGTTCCGCTGCCTCACTCGCACTGCCGAGTATACCTGTCTCGCTCGTACCGGGCACCAGTGTCTCACTCGCACCACCGAGTATACCTGTCTCGCCCGCACCAAGGACGGGCAGCCCTATCACCCACGCACTGAGGATTCCGTCCTGCAGGAAGACGCAGCCCATCACCTGAATGGGGTCTTTTCCAATTCCGGGAACAGGATCTGCTAGAACCTATATATTACTTCTAAGCTAGGACATACATACCATATCATGACTCATATATAAGAATTCCTATATCTAAGTTATACTAAGTAAGATTCGTCCGGCCAGCGGCATGCGCCGCTAGCCCCACCACGAGCCGCGAGGCCCCACTCGCTGGACGGCGCGCTCTCCGCCTCGAGACGCGAGTCCCCCACTCGCGGGACCGCGAGCCTCCGCGACCGTAGCGCCCCGCGAACCGAGGAGGTCAGAGACGCGTCTCCAGAGCACACACTCTGACTCGAGATCTCCTACCGCGGAGTCGAAACCTCTAGTTCTAGATCGTTAGCCACCTCATTGTGGGGTTCAGGCATCGTGCTTCTATTTCCATTTTAACTTAATCTTAGTCTTACAATAATTCCAGTTCTTGTATACTTTAAACCTGGAATATATTTTATTCTTACTTTTACTATATCCAAGTACAAGTTCTTTTACCAAGTCTACTATTTCCACATCCATTAATTTTATCAAGTGTTTACAATACTAGTTCTACTTTTAACAATACATTTAACTACGAATTCTTCCACGGGTTCTTCCATACAACTGGCGTTGCTCTTCATCAAATTGAAGGAGTATAGAAATCGGCTTTGTGACGTTGAGACCGCCGCCAATCCTTCAGATCTTAGTCGAAAGTACAGAAAAACCTGGTGAATGAATCGTGCTTCCGGTTTGCGAAGAACGCGACGTGCGAGTAGGAAGAATTTCATACGATCACTTGTGCATGAATATTTGGAGGGCGTTCCGAGAGTCCTCGTATACCAGCGACCTGCCTTCGCACCAGCCCAGACGCCGCTTTCCGAAGCGACCGTCGACGCTTCCGATCCAGACACCACGACGCATCACGCCGATTCTGCCACATTCAGCATCATCGCTGAATTCCGACCGCCGTCCTCCTGTTCGCTGGCGACTGATCGAGATTTCCGTAGCAGTCAACAGAACGAAATCCGCTACGATCCCCGCGAAAGATCCTCCACGCCGTTTCTACGTACAAATCGAGAGAGAAGTCATCGAAAGGTAGGGTCATTCCCTTATTATCACGAGTGTTTTCGCTAGTGTCGCGTCAGCCGAAATTGTCGGACCCGGTCTTAACGCGTTCCCGCGGACCGAGTTACCGAAAAATAGGCTCGTGTCGTAAAGCATCCGGAGCAACGGAAAATAGTTTCACCGGACGTGATACCTCGTATTCACCTCAGAAGAATGTAAATGCGACACTTCCTTGCTAGGAAATAAGGTTTGCAGATATCTACGTATCGAAGAAATAGAGCTCTAATGCTTCTTGAAACACCATATCGCATCTCATTTCTATATTTCATCATAAGATATAATATTCAATGCGAAGTGTCAAGTATACATCGTATTCCTCTCAAGAGAATGTAAATGCGACACTTCCTTTCTAGGAAATTACGTTTCCAGATGTCAACGTATCGAATCAATAGAGTTCTAATGTTTCTTAAAACGCGATTTCGCATCTCATTTCTATGTTTCATGATAAGATATAAATTTCATTGAGCAGTGTTATGTATATTTCGCCTACACTTCAAATGAATGTAAATGCGACACTTCCATGCTAGGAAATAGCGTTGGTATATGTCTAAGTATCAAAGCAATAGAGTTCTAATGCTTCTTAAATCGCGATATCGCATCTCATTCCTATGTTTCATGATGAGATATAATATTCATTGCGAAGTATCACGTATGCCTCGTATTCACTTCAAGAGAATTCAAATGTAACACTTCCATGCTATTAAATAGCGTTTGCAGATGTCTACGTGTCGTAGCAATAGAGTTCTAACGCTTTTTAAAACGCGATATCGCATCACATTTCTATGTTTCATGGTAACATATAATATTCATTGCGAAGTCTTATGTATTCCTCGTGTGCACATCATATGAATGTAAATGCGACACTTCCTTGCTAGGAAATAACGTTTGCACATGTCTACGTATCCAAGCAATAGAGTTCTAATGCTTCTTAAAACGCCATATCGCATCTCACTTCTATGTTTCATGATAAGATATAATATTCATTGCAAAGTGTCATGTATACCTCGATTTCACTTCAAAAGAATGTAAATGCGACACTTCCACGCTAGGAAATAGCGTCTGCAGATGTCTACGCGTCGAGGCAATAGAGTTCTAATGCTTCTTAGAACGCGATATCGCATCCCACTTCTATGTTTCATGATAAGATATAATATTCATTGCGAAGTGTCATGTATACCTCGTATTCACTTCAAAAGAATGTAAATGCGACACTTCCTTGCTAGGAAATAGCGTTTCCAGATGACCACGTATCGAAAGAATAGAGTTCTAATACTTCTTAAAACGAGATGTCGCTTCTCATTTCTATGTTTCATGATAAGATATAATAGCTATTGCGAAGTGTCATGCATACCTCGTATTCACTTCAATGGAATGTAAATGCGACACTTCCATGCTAGGAAATAGCCTTTGCAGATGTCCACGTATCGTAGCAATAGAGTTCTAATGCTACTTAAATCGAGATGTCGCATTTCATTTCTATGTTTCGTGATAAGACATAATAGTCATTGTGGAGTGTTACGTGTACCTCGTATTCACTTCAAAAGAATGTAAATGCGACACTTCCATGCTAGGAAATAGCATTTCCAGATGTCTACGTATCGTAGCAATAAAGTTCTAATGCTACTTAAGAGGAGATGTCGCATTTCATTTCTAAGTTTCGTGATAAGATATAATATTCATTGCGAAGTGTCATGTATACCTCGTACTCACTTCAGAAGAATGTAAATGCGACACTTCCACGATAGGAAATAGCCTTTGCAGATGTCTGCGTATCGTAGCAATAGAGTTCTAATGCTACATAAAACGAGATGTCGCATTTCATTTCTATGTTTCGTGATAAGATATAATATTCATTATGGAGTGTTATGTATACCTCGTACTCACTTCAAAAGAATGTAAATGCGGCACTTCCATGCTAGGAAATAGCGTCTGTAGATGTATCGTCTATGTATCGTAGAAATAGTGTTCTAATGCTTCTTTGAACGCGATATCGCATCTCATTTCTATGTTTCATGATAAGATAAAATATTCATTGCGAAGTGTCATGTATACCTCGTATTCACTTCAAAAGAATGTAAATGCGACACTTGCATGCTGGGAAATAGCGATTGCAGATGTCTACGTATCGTAGCAATAGAGTTCTAATGCTACTTAAAACTAGATGTCGCATTTCATTTATATGTTTCGTGATAAAATATAATATTCATTGTGGAGTGTTATGTATACCTCGTATTCACTTCAAAAGAATGTAAATGCGACACTTCCTCGCTAGGAAATAGCGTTTGCAGATGTCTACGTATCGAAGCAACAAGGTTCTACTGCTTTCTATATCGCGATATCGCATTTCACATCTATGTTTCGTGATAAGGTATAATATTCATTGCCCAGTGTCAATTATACCTCGCATACACTTCAAATGAATACAAATGCGGTCCTTCCTTGCTAGGTAATAGTGTTTGCAGATGTCTCCGTATCGAAGCAATAGAGTTCTAATGCTTCTTAAAACGCGATATCGCATTTCATTTCTTTGTTTCATGATAAGATATAATATTAATTGCGATGTGTCACTTATATCTCGCATACACTTGAAATGAATGTAAATGCGACACTTCCTTCCTAGGAAATAGCGTTTTCAGATGTCTACGCATCGAAACAATAGAGTTTTAATGCTTCTTAAAACGAGAAGTCGCACCTCACTCCTATGTTTCATGAAAAAAAATAATATTCATTGCGAAGTGTCATGTATACCTGGTATTCACTTCAAAATTATGTAAATGTGACAGTCCTTGCTAGGGAATAGCGTTTGCAGATGTCTACGTATCGAAACAATAGTGTTTTAATGCCTCTTAAAACGAGATGTCGCATCTCACTTGTATGTTTCATGATAAGAAATAATATTCATTGCGAATAGTCATGTATACCTGGTATTCACTTAAAAAGAATGTAAATGTGACAGTCCTTGCTAGGGAATAGCGTCTGCACATGTCTACATATCGTACTAATAGATTTCTAACGCTTCCTAAAACGCGAATCATTTCTATATTTCATGATAAGATATAATGTTCATTGCGATGTGACATGTATACCTCACATTCACTTCAAAAGAATGTAGATGCGTCGCTTCCTTGCTAGGAAATAGCGTTTTCAGATGTCTACGTTTCGAAGCTATAGAGTTCAAATGCTTCTTAAAACGCGATATCGCAACTCATTTCTATGTTTCATGGTAAGATATTGTATTCATTGCGAAGTGTCATGTATACCTCGCATACACTTCAGACGAATGTCAAGGCGACACTTCCTTGCTAGGAAATAGCGTTTGCAGATGTCTGCGTATCGAAGCAATCGAGTTTTAATGCTTCTCAAAACGCGATACCGCATCCCATTTCTATGTATCAGGATGAGACATGATCCTCATTGCGAAGTGTCATGTATACGTCGTATTCACTTCAAAAGAATGTAAATGCGACACTTCCTTCCTAGGAAATAGCGTTTGCAGATGTCTACGTATCGTAGCAACAGTGTTCTAATGCTACTTAAATCGCGATATCGCATCTCATTTCTGTTTCGTGATACGATATAATATTCATTGCGAAGTGTCGTGTATACCTCGTATTCACTTCAAAAGAATGTAAATGCTACACTTCCTTCCTAGGAAATAGCGTTTGCAGATGTTTACGTACCGAGACAATAGAGCACTAATGCTTCTTAAAACGACATGTCGCATCTCATTTCTATGTTTCATGATAAGATATAGTATTCATTGCGAAGTGTCATGTATACCTCGCATTCACTTCAAAAGAATGTAAATGCGTAACTTCCTTGCTAGGAAATAGCGTTTGCAGATATCTACGTATCGAAGAAATAGAGCTCTAATGCTTCTTGAAACACCATATCGCATCTCATTTCTATATTTCATCATAAGATATAATATTCATTGCGAAGTGTCAAGTATACATCGTATTCCTCTCAAGAGAATGTAAATGCGACACTTCCTTTCTAGGAAATTACGTTTCCAGATGTCAACGTATCGAATCAATAGAGTTCTAATGTTTCTTAAAACGCGATTTCGCATCTCATTTCTATGTTTCATGATAAGATATAAATTTCATTGAGCAGTGTTATGTATATTTCGCCTACACTTCAAATGAATGTAAATGCGACACTTCCATGCTAGGAAATAGCGTTGGTATATGTCTAAGTATCAAAGCAATAGAGTTCTAATGCTTCTTAAATCGCGATATCGCATCTCATTCCTATGTTTCATGATGAGATATAATATTCATTGCGAAGTATCACGTATACCTCGTATTCACTTCAAGAGAATTCAAATGTAACACTTCCATGCTATTAAATAGCGTTTGCAGATGTCTACGTGTCGTAGCAATAGAGTTCTAACGCTTTTTAAAACGCGATATCGCATCACATTTCTATGTTTCATGGTAACATATAATATTCATTGCGAAGTCTTATGTATTCCTCGTGTGCACATCATATGAATGTAAATGCGACACTTACTTGCTAGGAAATAACGTTTGCACATGTCTACGTATCCAAGCAATAGAGTTCTAATGCTTCTTAAAACGCCATATCGCATCTCACTTCTATGTTTCATGATAAGATATAATATTCATTGCAAAGTGTCATGTATACCTCGATTTCACTTCAAAAGAATGTAAATGCGACACTTCCAGGCTAGGAAATAGCGTCTGCAGATGTCTACGCGTCGAGGCAATAGAGTTCTAATGCTTCTTAGAACGCGATATCGCATCCCACTTCTATGTTTCATGATAAGATATAATATTCATTGCGAAGTGTCATGTATACCTCGTATTCACTTCAAAAGAATGTAAATGCGACACTTCCTTGCTAGGAAATAGCGTTTCCAGATGACCACGTATCGAAAGAATAGAGTTCTAATACTTCTTAAAACGAGATGTCGCTTCTCATTTCTATGTTTCATGATAAGATATAATAGCTATTGCGAAGTGTCATGCATACCTCGTATTCACTTCAATGGAATGTAAATGCGGCACTTCCATGCTAGGAAATAGCGTCTGTAGATGTATCGTCTATGTATCGTAGAAATAGTGTTCTAATGCTTCTTTGAACGCGATATCGCATCTCATTTCTATGTTTCATGATAAGATAAAATATTCATTGCGAAGTGTCATGTATACCTCGTATTCACTTCAAAAGAATGTAAATGCGACACTTGCATGCTGGGAAATAGCGATTGCAGATGTCTACGTATCGTAGCAATAGAGTTCTAATGCTACTTAAAACTAGATGTCGCATTTCATTTATATGTTTCGTGATAAAATATAATATTCATTGTGGAGTGTTATGTATACCTCGTATTCACTTCAAAAGAATGTAAATGCGACACTTCCTCGCTAGGAAATAGCGTTTGCAGATGTCTACGTATCGAAGCAACAAGGTTCTACTGCTTTCTATATCGCGATATCGCATTTCACTTCTATGTTTCGTGATAAGGTATAATATTCATTGCCCAGTGTCAATTATACCTCGCATACACTTCAAATGAATACAAATGCGGTCCTTCCTTGCTAGGTAATAGTGTTTGCAGATGTCTCCGTATCGAAGCAATAGAGTTCTAATGCTTCTTAAAACGCGATATCGCATTTCATTTCTTTGTTTCATGATAAGATATAATATTAATTGCGATGTGTCACTTATATCTCGCATACACTTCAAATGAATGTAAATGCGACACTTCCTTCCTAGGAAATAGCGTTTTCAGATGTCTACGCATCGAAACAATAGAGTTTTAATGCTTCTTAAAACGAGAAGTCGCACCTCACTCCTATGTTTCATGAAAAAAAATAATATTCATTGCGAAGTGTCATGTATACCTGGTATTCACTTCAAAATTATGTAAATGTGACAGTCCTTGCTAGGGAATAGCGTTTGCAGATGTCTACGTATCGAAACAATAGTGTTTTAATGCCTCTTAAAACGAGATGTCGCATCTCACTTGTATGTTTCATGATAAGAAATAATATTCATTGCGAATAGTCATGTATACCTGGTATTCACTTAAAAAGAATGTAAATGTGACAGTCCTTGCTAGGGAATAGCGTCTGCACATGTCTACATATCGTACTAATAGATTTCTAACGCTTCCTAAAACGCGAAATCACATCTCATTTCTATATTTCATGATAAGATATAATGTTCATTGCGATGTGACATGTATACCTCACATTCACTTCAAAAGAATGTAGATGCGTCGCTTCCTTGCTAGGAAATAGCGTTTTCAGATGTCTACGTTTCGAAGCTATAGAGTTCAAATGCTTCTTAAAACGCGATATCGCAACTCATTTCTATGTTTCATGGTAAGATATTGTATTCATTGCGAAGTGTCATGTATACCTCGCATACACTTCAGACGAATGTCAAGGCGACACTTCCTTGCTAGGAAATAGCGTTTGCAGATGTCTGCGTATCGAAGCAATCGAGTTTTAATGCTTCTCAAAACGCGATACCGCATCCCATTTCTATGTATCAGGATGAGACATGATCCTCATTGCGAAGTGTCATGTATACGTCGTATTCACTTCAAAAGAATGTAAATGCGACACTTCCTTCCTAGGAAATGGCGTTTGCAGATGTCTACGTATCGTAGCAACAGTGTTCTAATGCTACTTAAATCGCGATATCGCATCTCATTTCTGTTTCGTGATACGATATAATATTCATTGCGAAGTGTCGTGTATACCTCGTATTCACTTCAAAAGAATGTAAATGCTACACTTCCTTCCTAGGAAATAGCGTTTGCAGATGTTTACGTACCGAGACAATAGAGCACTAATGCTTCTTAAAACGACATGTCGCATCTCATTTCTATGTTTCATGATAAGATATAGTATTCATTGCGAAGTGTCATGTATACCTCGCATTCACTTCAAAAGAATGTAAATGCGTAACTTCCTTGCTAGGAAATAGCGTTTGCAGATGGGTACGTATCGTAGCAATGGAGTTCTAATGCTTCTCGAAACGCGATATCGCAACTCATTCCTATGTTTCATGATAAGATATAATATTCATTGCGAAGTGTCAGGTACATCTCGTTTTCACTTCAAGAGAATTCAAATGTAACACTTCCATGCTATTAAATAGCGTTTGCAGATGTCTACGTGTCGTAGCAATAGAGTTCTAACGCTTTTTAAAACGCGATATCGCATCACATTTCTATGTTTCATGGTAACATATAATATTCATTGCGAAGTCTTATGTATTCCTCGTGTGCACATCATATGAATGTAAATGCGACACTTACTTGCTAGGAAATAACGTTTGCACATGTCTACGTATCCAAGCAATAGAGTTCTAATGCTTCTTAAAACGCCATATCGCATCTCACTTCTATGTTTCATGATAAGATATAATATTCATTGCAAAGTGTCATGTATACCTCGATTTCACTTCAAAAGAATGTAAATGCGACACTTCCAGGCTAGGAAATAGCGTCTGCAGATGTCTACGCGTCGAGGCAATAGAGTTCTAATGCTTCTTAGAACGCGATATCGCATCCCACTTCTATGTTTCATGATAAGATATAATATTCATTGCGAAGTGTCATGTATACCTCGTATTCACTTCAAAAGAATGTAAATGCGACACTTCCTTGCTAGGAAATAGCGTTTCCAGATGACCACGTATCGAAAGAATAGAGTTCTAATACTTCTTAAAACGAGATGTCGCTTCTCATTTCTATGTTTCATGATAAGATATAATAGCTATTGCGAAGTGTCATGCATACCTCGTATTCACTTCAATGGAATGTAAATGCGGCACTTCCATGCTAGGAAATAGCGTCTGTAGATGTATCGTCTATGTATCGTAGAAATAGTGTTCTAATGCTTCTTTGAACGCGATATCGCATCTCATTTCTATGTTTCATGATAAGATAAAATATTCATTGCGAAGTGTCATGTATACCTCGTATTCACTTCAAAAGAATGTAAATGCGACACTTGCATGCTGGGAAATAGCGATTGCAGATGTCTACGTATCGTAGCAATAGAGTTCTAATGCTACTTAAAACTAGATGTCGCATTTCATTTATATGTTTCGTGATAAAATATAATATTCATTGTGGAGTGTTATGTATACCTCGTATTCACTTCAAAAGAATGTAAATGCGACACTTCCTCGCTAGGAAATAGCGTTTGCAGATGTCTACGTATCGAAGCAACAAGGTTCTACTGCTTTCTATATCGCGATATCGCATTTCACTTCTATGTTTCGTGATAAGGTATAATATTCATTGCCCAGTGTCAATTATACCTCGCATACACTTCAAATGAATACAAATGCGGTCCTTCCTTGCTAGGTAATAGTGTTTGCAGATGTCTCCGTATCGAAGCAATAGAGTTCTAATGCTTCTTAAAACGCGATATCGCATTTCATTTCTTTGTTTCATGATAAGATATAATATTAATTGCGATGTGTCACTTATATCTCGCATACACTTCAAATGAATGTAAATGCGACACTTCCTTCCTAGGAAATAGCGTTTTCAGATGTCTACGCATCGAAACAATAGAGTTTTAATGCTTCTTAAAACGAGAAGTCGCACCTCACTCCTATGTTTCATGAAAAAAAATAATATTCATTGCGAAGTGTCATGTATACCTGGTATTCACTTCAAAATTATGTAAATGTGACAGTCCTTGCTAGGGAATAGCGTTTGCAGATGTCTACGTATCGAAACAATAGTGTTTTAATGCCTCTTAAAACGAGATGTCGCATCTCACTTGTATGTTTCATGATAAGAAATAATATTCATTGCGAATAGTCATGTATACCTGGTATTCACTTAAAAAGAATGTAAATGTGACAGTCCTTGCTAGGGAATAGCGTCTGCACATGTCTACATATCGTACTAATAGATTTCTAACGCTTCCTAAAACGCGAAATCACATCTCATTTCTATATTTCATGATAAGATATAATGTTCATTGCGATGTGACATGTATACCTCACATTCACTTCAAAAGAATGTAGATGCGTCGCTTCCTTGCTAGGAAATAGCGTTTTCAGATGTCTACGTTTCGAAGCTATAGAGTTCAAATGCTTCTTAAAACGCGATATCGCAACTCATTTCTATGTTTCATGGTAAGATATTGTATTCATTGCGAAGTGTCATGTATACCTCGCATACACTTCAGACGAATGTCAAGGCGACACTTCCTTGCTAGGAAATAGCGTTTGCAGATGTCTGCGTATCGAAGCAATCGAGTTTTAATGCTTCTCAAAACGCGATACCGCATCCCATTTCTATGTATCAGGATGAGACATGATCCTCATTGCGAAGTGTCATGTATACGTCGTATTCACTTCAAAAGAATGTAAATGCGACACTTCCTTCCTAGGAAATGGCGTTTGCAGATGTCTACGTATCGTAGCAACAGTGTTCTAATGCTACTTAAATCGCGATATCGCATCTCATTTCTGTTTCGTGATACGATATAATATTCATTGCGAAGTGTCGTGTATACCTCGTATTCACTTCAAAAGAATGTAAATGCTACACTTCCTTCCTAGGAAATAGCGTTTGCAGATGTTTACGTACCGAGACAATAGAGCACTAATGCTTCTTAAAACGACATGTCGCATCTCATTTCTATGTTTCATGATAAGATATAGTATTCATTGCGAAGTGTCATGTATACCTCGCATTCACTTCAAAAGAATGTAAATGCGTAACTTCCTTGCTAGGAAATAGCGTTTGCAGATGGGTACGTATCGTAGCAATGGAGTTCTAATGCTTCTCGAAACGCGATATCGCAACTCATTCCTATGTTTCATGATAAGATATAATATTCATTGCGAAGTGTCAGGTACATCTCGTTTTCACTTCAAAAGAATGTAAATGCGAAACTTCCATGCTAGGAAATAGCGTTTCCAGATATCTACGTACCGTAGCTATAGATTTCCTATGCTTCTTAAAACGGGATATCGCATCTCATTTCTATGTTTCATGAGAAGATATAATATTCATTGCGAAGTGTCATGTTTTCCTCGTATTCACTTCAGAAGAATGTAAATGCGACCCTTCCATGCTAGGAAATAGCCTTTGCAGATGTCTACGTATCGTAGCAAAAGAGTTCTAATGCTTCTTAAAACGCGATATCGCATCTCACTTCTACGTTTCATAATGAGATGTAATATTCATTATGGAGTGTTATGTATACCTCCTATTCACTCCATACGAATGTAAATGCGACACTTCCTTGCTAGGAAATAACGTTTGCAGATGTCTCCGTACCGAAGCAAAAGATTTCTATTACTTCTTAAAACGGGATATCGCATCTCATTCTGTCTCATTCTGTTTCATTCATGCAGTTCATTCTGTCTCATTCATTGTTTCATAGCAAGATATAATATTCATTGCGAAGTGTCATGTATTCCTCATATTCACATCTAAAGAATGTAACTGCGATACTTCTTCGCTAGGTAATAGCGTTTGCAAATGTCTACGTATCGAAGCAATAGAGTTCTAAAGCTTCTTAAAACACGATATCGCATCTCATTTCTTTGTTTCATCACAAGATCTATTATTCATTGCGAAATGTCATGTATACCTCGTATTCACTTCAAATGAATGTAAAGGCGACTCTGCTTTGCTAGGAAATAGCGTTTGCAGATGTGTACGTGACGTAGCAATAGTGTTCTAATGCTTCGCAAAGAGCGATATCGCATCTCAGTTCTATGTTTGATGATAAGATATAATATTCATTGCGAAGTGTCATGTATACCTCGTATTCACATCAAGAGAAAGTAAATGCGACACTTCCTTACTAGGAAATGGCGTTTGCAGATGTCTTCGTATCGTAGAAATAGAGTTCTGAAACTTCTTAAAACGCGATACCGCATCTCATTTGTATGTTTGGCGATAAGATATAATATTCATTGCGAAGTGTCATGTATACCTCGTATTCACTTCAAAAGAGTGTAAATGCGACACTTCCTTGCTAGGAAATAGCGTTTGCAGATGTCTACGTATCGAGGCAATAGTGCTCTAACGCTTCTAAAAACGCGATATCGCATCTCATTTCTTTGTTTCATGATAAGATCTATTATTCATTGCGAAGTGTCACCTATACCTCGTATTCACTACAAATGAATGTAAATGCGACACTTCCTTGCTAGGAAATGGCGTTTGCAGATGACTTCGTATTGTAGAAATAGAGTTCCGAATCTTCTTAAAACGCGATATCGCATCTCATTCCTAAGTTTCATGATTAGATATAATATTCATTGCGAAGTGTCATGTCTACCTCGTATTCACTTCAATAGAAGGTAAGTGCGACACTTCCTTGCTAGGAAATAGCGTTTGCAGATGTCTACGTATCGAGGCAGTAGTGCTCTAACGCTGCTTAAAACGCGATATCGCATCTCATTTCTTTGTTTCATGATAAGATCTATTACTCATTGCGAAGTGTCACTTATACCTCGTATTCACTTCAAATGAATGTAACTGCGACACTTCGTTGCTAGATAATAGCGTTTGCAGATGTCTACGTATCGAGGCAATAGTGCTCTAATGCTTCTCAAAACGCGATATCTCATCTCATTTCTATGTTTGATGATAAGATATAATATCCATTCCGAAATGTCATGTATACCTCGTATTCACTTCAAATGAATGTAAATGCGACTCTGCCTTGCTAGGAAATAGCGTTTGCAGATGTGTACGTAACGTAGCAATAGTGTTCTAATGCTTCCCAAAGAGCGATATCGCATCTCATTTCCTTGTTACATGATAAGATATAATATTCATAGAACAGTGGTATGTATACCTCGAATTCACATCAAAGGAATGTAAATGCGACACTTCCTTGCTTCGAAATTACGTCTACAGATATACACGTATCGTAGCAATAGAGTTCTAATGCTTCTTAAAGCTCGATTTCGCATCTCATTTCCATGTTTCATGATAAGATCTATTATTCATTGCGAAGTGTCACTTGTACCTCGTATTCAATTCAAATGAATGTAAATGCGACACTTCCTTGCTAGGAAATAGCGATTGCAGATGTCTAGGTATCGAGGCAATAGTGCTCTAATGCTTCTTATATCGCGATATGGCATCTCATTTCCATGTTTCATGAGAAGATATAATATCCATTCCGAAGTGTCATGTATACCTCGTATTCACTTCAAAAGAGTGTAAATGCGACACTTCCTTGCTAGGAAATAGCATTTGCAGATGTCTACGTATCGAGGCAGTAGTGCTCTAACGCTTCTTAAAACGCGATATCGCATCTCACTTCTATGTTTCATGATAAGATATAATATTCATTGCTACGTGTCATGTATACCTGGTATTCACTTCACAAGAATGTAAATTCGCCACTACCTTGCTAGGAAATAGCGTTTGCAGATGTTTAGTTATCGTAGCAATGGAGTTCTAATTCTTCTTAAAACGAGATGTCGCATTTCATTTCTATATTTCGTGATAATATATATTATTCATTGTGGAGTGTTATGTATACCTCGTATTCATTTCACAAGAATGTAAATAGGACACTTCCTTGCTAGCAAATATTGTTTGCAGATTTCTATGTATCGAAACAATAGAGTTCTAATGCTTCCTAAAACGCGATATCGCATCTCACATCTATATTTCATGATAAGACATAATTTTCATTGCGAAGTGTCATGTATACCTCGTATTCACTTCAAAAGAATGTAAATGCGACACTTCCATGTTAGGAAATATCGTTTGCAGATGTCTACGTATCGTAGCAATAGAGTTCTAATGCTTCTTAAAACGAGATTTCGCATTTCATTTCTATGTTTCGTGATAAGATATGATATTCATTAAGAAGTGTCATGTGTACCTCGTATTCACTTCAAAAGAATGTAATTGCGACACTTCCTTGCTAGGAAGAAGCGTTTGCAGATGTCTACGTATCGTAGCAATAGAGTTCTAATGCTTCTTAAAACGAGAAGTCGCATTTCATTTCTATCTTTCGTGATAAGATATCATATTCATTGTAGAGTGTTATGTGTTCCTCGTCTACACTTCAAATAAATGTAAATGCGCCACTTCCTTCCTAGGAAATAGCGTTTCCAGATGTCTACGTATCGAAGGAATATAGTTCTAATGCTTCTTAAATAGCGATATCGCATCTCACTTCTATGTTTCATGAAAGGATATAATATTCATTGCGAAGTGTCATGTATACCTCGTACTCACTTCAAACGAATGTAAATGCGACACTTCCGTGCTAGGAAATAGCGTTTGCAGATGTCTACGTATCACAGCAATAGAGTACTAATGCTTCTTAAAACAAGATGTCGCATTTCATTTCTATGTTTCGTGATTAGATATAATATTCATTGTGGAGTGTCATGTATATCTCGTATTCACTTCAGGAGGATGTAAATGCGACACGTCCTTGCTAGGAAATAGCGTTTCCAGATGACTACGTGTCGAAACAATAGAGATCTAATGATTCTTAAAACGCGATATCGCATCTCACTTCTATGTTTCATGGAAGGATATAATATTCATTGCGAAGTGTCATGTATACCTCGTACTTACTTCAAATGGATGTAAATGCGACACTTCCTTGCTAGGAAATAGCGTTTGCAGATCTCTATGTGTCAAAGCAATAGAGTTCTAATGCTTCTTAAAACGCTATATCGCATCTCATTTTTATGTTTCATGATAGGATATAAGATTCGTTGCGAAATGTCACTTATACCTCGCATACACTTCAAATGAATGTAAATGCGACACATCCTTGCTAGGAAATAGCGTTTGCAGATATCTACGTATCGTAGCAATAGAGTTCCAATGCTGCTTAAAAGGAGATATCGCATCTCATTTCTATGTTTCATTATAAGATATAATATTCATTGCGATGTGTCATGTATACCTCGCATTCACTTCAATTGAATGTAAATGCTACGTTTCCTTTCTAGGAAATAGCGTTTGCAGATGTCTACATATCTGAGCAATAGGGCTGTAATGCTTATTAAAACGCGATATAGCATTTCATTTGTATGTTTCATGAAAAGATATAATATTCATTGCGAAGTGTTATGTATTCCTCGTCTACACTTCAAATGAATGTAAGTGCGACACTTCCTTCATGGAAATAGCTTCTTCTGATGTCTACGTATCGAAGCATTAGAGTTCTAATGCTTCTTAAAACGCGACATCGCACCTTACTTCGATGTTTCATGATAAGATATAATATTGATTGCGAAGTATTATGTATACTTCGTCTATACTCCGAATGAAAGTAAGTGCCACACTTCCTTGGTTGGAAGTATTCCTCCAATGCGTCGATACGTGGACAACAGGAAACGCATTCCCTAGAATGGAAGTATGCAATTTACATTCTTTTGAAGTGTACACGACGTATACATAACACTTCGCAATGAACATTATATCTTATCATGCAACATAGAAATGAGATGCGATATCGCGTTTTAAGAAGCATTAGGACTCTATTGCAACGATACGTAGACATATGCAAACGCTATTTCCTAGGATGGAAACGTAGCATTTACATTCTTTTGAAGTGAATACGAGTTATACATGACACTTCGCAATGAATATTATATCTTATCATGAAACATAGGAATGAGGTGCTATATCGCGTATTGAGAAGCTTTAGAAATCTATTGCTAATATACGTAGACATCTGGAAACTCTATTTCCCAGCATGAAAATGTTGCATTTACATTCCACTGAAGTGAATACGAGGTATGCATGACACTTCGCAATGGATATTATATCTTATCATGAATCATAGAAATGAGATGCGACATCTCGTTTTAAGAAGTATTACAACTCTACTCTTTCGATACATGGTCATCTGGAAACGCTATTTCCTAGCACGGAAGTGTCGCATTTACATACTTTTGAAGTGAATACGAGATATACATGACACTTCGCAATGAATATTATACCTTATCACGAAACATAGAAATGAGATTCGATATCGTGATTTAAGAAGCACTAGAACTCTATTGCTACGATACGTAGACATCTGCTAACAATATTTCCTAGCAAGGAAGTGCCGCACTTACATCCTTTTGAAGTGAATACGAGATATGCATGACACTTCGCAATGAATATTATATCTTATCATGAAACATAGAAATGAGATACGATATTGCGATTTAAGAAGCATTCGAATTCTAGTGCTTCGATATGTAGAGGTCTGGAAGCGCTATTTCCTAGCAAGGAAGTGTCCAATTTACATTCATTTGAAGTGAACACGAGGTATACATGACACTTCGCAATGGATATTGTATCTTATCGTGAGACATAGAAATGAGATGCGATATCGCGATATAAGAAGCACTAGAACTCTATTGCTACGATGCGTGGACATCTGCAAATGTTATTTCCTAGCATGGAAGTGCCGCATTTACATTCATTTGAAGTGAATGCGAGGTATACATGACACTTCGCAACGAATAATATATCTTATCCCGAAACATAGAAATGAGATGCGACATCTCGTTTTAAGAAGGACTGGAACTCTATTGTTTCTATACGTTGTCATCTGGAAACGCTATTTCCTAGCAAGGAAGTGTCGCATTTACATCCTTTTGAGGTGAATACGAGGTATACATGACACTTCGAAATGAATATTATATCATATCATGAAACATAGAAGTGAGATGCGACATCGCGTTTTAAGAAGCATTAGAACTCTATTGCTACGATACGTAGACATCTGCAAACGCTATCTCCTAGCTAGGAAGTGTTGCACTTACTTTCATTTGAAGTGTAGAAGAGGAATACATAAAACTTCGCAATGTATATTATATCTTATCATGAAACATAGAAATGGGATGCGATATCTCGTTAATAGAAGCATTAGAACTCTATTGCTACGATACGTAGACATCTGCAAACGCTATTTCCTAGGATGGATATGCCGCATCTACATTCATTTGAAGTGAGTACGAGGTATACATGACACTTCGCAATGAATATTATATCTTATCATGAAACATAGAAGTGGGATTCGATATCGCGTTTTACGAAGCATTAGAACTCCATTGCTACGATACGTAGAAATCTGCAAACGCTAGTTAATAGCAAGGAAGTGTGTCATTGTATTCTTTTGAAGTGAATACGAAGTAAACATAACACTCCACAATGAATATTATACCTTACCATGAAACATAGAAATAAGTAGCGATATCGCGTTTTAAGAAGCATTAAAAATGTATTGCTACGATACGTAGACATCTGCAAACGCTATATCCTAGCAAGGAAGTGTCGCATTTACATTCATTTGAAGGGAATACGAGGTATACATGACACTTCGCAATGAATATTATATCTTATCATGAAACATATAAATGGGGTGCGATATCGCTATTTAAGAAGCATTAGAACTCTATTGCTTCGATACGTAGACATCTGAAAACGCTACTCCCTAGCATGGAAGTGTCGCATTTACATTCTTTTGAAGTGAATACGAGATATACATGTCACTTCGCAATGAATATTATATCTTATCATGAAACATAGGAATGAGGTGCTATATAGCGTACTGAGAAGCTTTAGAAATATATTGCTAATATACGTTGACATCTGGAAACTCTATTTCCCAGCATGGAAATGTCGCATTTACATTCCACTGAAGTGAATACGAGGTATGCATGCCACTTCGCAATGGATATTATATCTTATCATGAATCATAGAAATGAGATGCGACATCTCGTTTTAAGAAGTATTAGAACTCTATTCTTTCGATACGTGGTCATCTGGAAACGCTATTTCCTAGCACGGAAGTGTCGCATTTACATACTTTTGAAGTGAATACGAGGTATACATGACACTTCGCAATGAATATTATACCTTATCACGAAACATAGAAATGAGATTAGATATCGTGATTTAAGAAGCACTAGAACTCTATTGCTACGATACGTAGACATCTGCTAACAATATTTCCTAGCAAGGAAGTGTCGCACTTACATCCTTTTGAAGTGAATACGAGATATACATGACACTTCGCAATGAATATTATATCTTATCATGAAACATAGAAATGAGATGCGACATCTCGTTTTAAGAAGCATTAGAACTGTACTGCTACGATACGTAGACATCTGCAAACGCTATTTCCTAGCATGGAAGTGTCGCATTTATATTCTTGTGATGTGAAATCGAGGTATACATGACACTTCGCAATGAATATTATATCTTATCTTGAAACATTGAAATGAGATACGATATTGCGATTTAAGAAGCATTCGAATTCTAGTGCTTCGATATGTAGAGGTCTGGAAGCGCTATTTCCTAGCAAGGATGTGTCTAATTTACATTCATTTGAAGTGAACACGAGGTATACATGACACTTCGCAATGGATATTGTATCTTATCGTGAGACATAGAAGTGGGATGCGATATCGCGTTTTACGAAGCATTAGAATTCTATTGCTACAAAGCGTAGACATCTGCAAATGTTATTTCCTAGCAAGGAAGTGTCGCATCCACATTCATTTGAAGTGAATACGAGGTATACATGACACTTCGCAATGAATATTATATCTTATCATGAAACATAGAAGTGAGATGCGATATCGAGTTTTAAGAAGCATTAGAACTCTCTTACTTCGATACGTAGACATCTGCAAACGCTATTACCTAGCATGGAAGTGTCGCATTTACATTCCATTGAAGTGAATACGAGGTATGCATGACACTTCGCAATGGATATTATACCTTATCATGAAACATAGAAATGAGATGCGACAGCTCGTTTTGAGAAGCATTAGAACTCTATTGCTAATATACGTAGACATCTGCAAACGTTATTTCCTAGCATGGAAATGCCGCATTTACATTCTTTTGAAGTTAATACGAGGTATACATGACACTTCGCAATGAATATTGTATCTTATATCGAAACATAGAAGTGAGATGCTATATCGCGATTTAAGAAGCACTAGAACACTATTGCTACGATACGTAGATATCTGCAAAGTCTATTTCCTAGCATGGAAGGGTCACATTTACATTCTTTCGAAGTGAATACGAGGTATACATAACACTCCACAATGAATATTATATCTTATCACGAAACATAGAAATGAAATGCGACATCTCGTTTTAAGAAGCATTAGAACTCTATTGCCACGATACGTAGACACCTGCAGACGCTATTTCCTAGCATGGAAGTGTCGCATTTACATTCTTTTGAAGTGAATACGAGATATACATGACACTTCGCAATAAATATTATATCTTATCATGAAACTTAGAAGTGAGATGCGATATCGCGTTTTGAGAAGCATTAGAACTCTATTGCTAATATACGTAGACATCTGCAAACGTTATTTCCTAGCATGGAAATGCCGCATTTACATTCTTTTGAAGTTAATATGAGGTATACATGACACTTCGCAATGAATATTGTATCTTATATCGAAACATAGATGTGAGATGCGATATCGCGATTTAAGAAGCACCAGAACTCTATTGCTACGATGCGTAGACATCTGCAAACAATATTTCCTAGCAAGGAAGTGTCGCATTTACATTCTCTTGAAGTGAATACGAGGTATACATAACACTCCAAAATGAATATTATATCTTATCACGAGACATAGAAATGAAATGCGACATCTCGTTTTAAGAAGCATTAGAACTCTATTGCTACGATACGTAGACATCTGCAAACGCTATTTCCTCGCATGGATGTGTCGCATTTACATTCCATTGAAGTGAATACGAGGTATACATGACACCTCGCAATGAATCTTACATCTTATCATGAAACATATAAGTGAGATGCGATATCGAGTTTTAAGAAGCATTAGAACTCTCTTACTACAATACGTAGACATCTGCAAACGCTATTTCCTAGCATGGAAGTGTCGCATTTACATTCCATTGAAGTGAATACGAGGTATGCATGACACTTCGCAATGGATATTATATCTTCTCATGAATCATAGAAACGAGATGCGACATCTCGTTTTAAGAAGTATTACAACTCTACTCTTTCGATACATGGTCATCTGGAAACGCTATTTCCTAGCACGGAAGTGTCGCATTTACATACTTTTGAAGTGAATACGAGATATACATGACACTTCGCAATGAATATTATACCTTATCACGAAACATAGAAATGAGATTCGATATCGTGATTTAAGAAGCACTAGAACTCTATTGCTACGATACGTAGACATCTGCTAACAATATTTCCTAGCAAGGAAGTGCCGCACTTACATACTTTTGAAGTGAATACGAGATATACATGACACTTCGCAATGAATATTATATCTTATCATGAAACATAGAAATGAGATACGATATTGCGATTTAAGAAGCATTCGAATTCTAGTGCTTCGATATGTAGAGGTCTGGAAGCGCTATTTCCTAGCAAGGAAGTGTCCAATTTACATTCATTTGAAGTGAACACGAGGCACACATGACACTTCGCAATGGATATTGTATCTTATCGTGAGACATAGAAATGAGATGCGATATCGCGATATAAGAAGCACTAGAACTCTATTGCTACGATGCGTGGACATCTGCAAATGTTATTTCCTAGCATGGAAGTGCCGCATTTACATTCATTTGAAGTGAATGCGAGGTATACATGACACTTCGCAACGAATAATATATCTTATCCCGAAACATAGAAATGAGATGCGACATCTCGTTTTAAGAAGGACTGGAACTCTATTGTTTCCATACGTTGTCATCTGGAAACGCTATTTCCTAGCAAGGAAGTGTCGCATTTACATCCTTTTGAAGTGAATACGAGGTATACATGACACTTCGAAATGAATATTATATCATACCATGAATCATAGAAGTGAGATGCGACATCGCGTTTTAAGAAGCATTAGAACTCTATTGCTACGATACGTAGACATCTGCAAACGCTATCTCCTAGCTAGGAAGTGTTGCACTTACTTTCATTTGAAGTGTAGAAGAGGAATACATAAAACTTCGCAATGTATATTATATCTTATCATGAAACATAGAAATGGGATGCGATATCTCGTTTTAAGAAGCATTAGAACTCTATTGCTACGATACGTAGACATCTGCAAACGCTATTTCCTAGGATGGATATGCCGCATCTACATTCATTTGAAGTGAATACGAGGTATACATGACACTTCGCAATGAATATTATATCTTACCATGAAACATAGAAGTGGGATGCGATATCGCGTTTTACGAAGCATTAGAACTCCATTGCTACGATACGTAGAAATCTGCAAACGCTATTTAATAGCAAGGAAGTGTCTCATTGTATTCTTTTGAAGTGAATACGAAGTAAACATAACACTCCACAATGAATATTATACCTTACCATGAAACATAGAAATAAGTAGCGATATCGCGTTTTAAGAAGCATTAAAAATCTATTGCTACGATACGTAGACATCTGCAAACGCTATTTCCTAGCAAGGAAGTGTCGCATTTACATTCATTTGAAGGGAATACAAGGTATACATGACACTTCGCAATGAATATTATATCTTATCATGAAACATATAAATGGGGTGCGATATCGCTATTTAAGAAGCATTAGAACTCTATTGCTTCGATACGTAGACATCTGAAAACGCTACTCCCTAGCATGGAAGTGTCGCATTTACATTCTTTTGAAGTGAATACGGGATATACATGACACTTCGCAATGAATATTGTATCTTATCATGAAACATAGGAATGAGGTGCTATATCGCGTATTGAGAAGCTTTAGAAATCTATTGCTAATATACGTAGACATCTGGAAACTTTATTTCCCAGCATGGAAATGTCGCATTTACATTCCACTGAAGTGAATACGAGGTATGCATGACACTTCGCAATGGATATTATATCTTCTCATGAAACATAGAAACGAGATGCGACATCTCGTTTTAAGAAGTATTAGAACTCTATTCTTTCGATACATGGTCATCTGGAAACGCTATTTCCTAGCACGGAAGTGTCGCATTTACATACTTTTGAAGTGAATACGAGATATACATGACACTTCGCAATGAATATTATACCTTATCACGAAACATAGAAATGAGATTCGATATCGTGATTTAAGAAGCACTAGAACTCTATTGCTACGATACGTAGACATCTGCTAACAATATTTCCTAGCAAGGAAGTGCCGCACTTACATCCTTTTGAAGTGAATACGAGATATACATGACACTTCGCAATGAATATTATATCTTATCATGAAACATAGAAATGAGATACGATATTGCGATTTAAGAAGCATTCGAATTCTAGTGCTTCGATATGTAGAGGTCTGGAAGCGCTATTTCCTAGCAAGGAAGTGTCCAATTTACATTCATTTGAAGTGAACACGAGGCACACATGACACTTCGCAATGGATATTGTATCTTATCGTGAGACATAGGAATGAGATGCGATATCGCGATATAAGAAGCACTAGAACTCTATTGCTACGATGCGTGGACATCTGCAAATGTTATTTCCTAGCATGGAAGTGCCGCATTTACATTCATTTGAAGTGAATGCGAGGTATACATGACACTTCGCAACGAATAATATATCTTATCCCGAAACATAGAAATGAGATGCGACATCTCGTTTTAAGAAGGACTGGAACTCTATTGTTTCCATACGTTGTCATCTGGAAACGCTATTTCCTAGCAAGGAAGTGTCGCATTTACATTCATTTGAAGGGAATACAAGGTATACATGACACTTCGCAATGAATATTATATCTTATCATGAAACATATAAATGGGGTGCGATATCGCTATTTAAGAAGCATTAGAACTCTATTGCTTCGATACGTAGACATCTGAAAACGCTACTCCCTAGCATGGAAGTGTCGCATTTACATTCTTTTGAAGTGAATACGGGATATACATGACACTTCGCAATGAATATTGTATCTTATCATGAAACATAGGAATGAGGTGCTATATCGCGTATTGAGAAGCTTTAGAAATCTATTGCTAATATACGTAGACATCTGGAAACTTTATTTCCCAGTATGGAAATGTCGCATTTACATTCCACTGAAGTGAATACGAGGTATGCATGACACTTCGCAATGGATATTATATCTTCTCATGAAACATAGAAACGAGATGCGACATCTCGTTTTAAGAAGTATTAGAACTCTATTCTTTCGATACATGGTCATCTGGAAACGCTATTTCCTAGCACGGAAGTGTCGCATTTACATACTTTTGAAGTGAATACGAGATATACATGACACTTCGCAATGAATATTATACCTTATCACGAAACATTGAAATGAGATTCGATATCGTGATTTAAGAAGCACTAGAACTCTATTGCTACGATACGTAGACATCTGCTAACAATATTTCCTAGCAAGGAAGTGCCGCACTTACATCCTTTTGAAGTGAATACGAGATATACATGACACTTCGCAATGAATATTATATCTTATCATGAAACATAGAAATGAGATACGATATTGCGATTTAAGAAGCATTCGAATTCTAGTGCTTCGATATGTAGAGGTCTGGAAGCGCTATTTCCTAGCAAGGAAGTGTCCAATTTACATTCATTTGAAGTGAACACGAGGCACACATGACACTTCGCAATGGATATTGTATCTTATCGTGAGACATAGGAATGAGATGCGATATCGCGATATAAGAAGCACTAGAACTCTATTGCTACGATGCGTGGACATCTGCAAATGTTATTTCCTAGCATGGAAGTGCCGCATTTACATTCATTTGAAGTGAATGCGAGGTATGCATGACACTTCGCAACGAATAATATATCTTATCCCGAAACATAGAAATGAGATGCGACATCTCGTTTTAAGAAGGACTGGAACTCTATTGTTTCCATACGTTGTCATCTGGAAACGCTATTTCCTAGCAAGGAAGTGTCGCATTTACATCCTTTTGAAGTGAATACGAGGTATACATGACACTTCGAAATGAATATTATATCATACCATGAATCATAGAAGTGAGATGCGACATCGCGTTTTAAGAAGCATTAGAACTCTATTGCTACGATACGTAGACATCTGCAAACGCTATCTCCTAGCTAGGAAGTGTTGCACTTACTTTCATTTGAAGTGTAGAAGAGGAATACATAAAACTTCGCAATGTATATTATATCTTATCATGAAACATAGAAATGGGATGCGATATCTCGTTTAAGAAGCATTAGAACTCTATTGCTACGATACGTAGACATCTGCAAACGCTATTTCCTAGGATGGATATGCCGCATCTACATTCATTTGAAGTGAATACGAGGTATACATGACACTTCGCAATGAATATTATATCTTACCATGAAACATAGAAGTGGGATGCGATATCGCGTTTTACGAAGCATTAGAACTCCATTGCTACGATACGTAGAAATCTGCAAACGCTATTTAATAGCAAGGAAGTGTCTCATTGTATTCTTTTGAAGTGAATACGGAGTAAACATAACACTCCACAATGAATATTATACCTTACCATGAAACATAGAAATAAGTAGCGATATCGCGTTTTAAGAAGCATTAAAAATCTATTGCTACGATACGTAGACATCTGCAAACGCTACTCCCTAGCATGGAAGTGTCGCATTTACATTCTTTTGAAGTGAATACGAGATATACATGACACTTCGCAATGAATATTGTATCTTATCATGAAACATAGGAATGAGGTGCTATATCGCGTATTGAGAAGCTTTAGAAATCTATTGCTAATATACGTAGACATCTGGAAACTTTATTTCCCAGCATGGAAATGTCGCATTTACATTCCACTGAAGTGAATACGAGGTATGCATGACACTTCGCAATGGATATTATATCTTCTCATGAAACATAGAAACGAGATGCGACATCTCGTTTTGAGAAGCATTAGAACTCTATGGCTAATATACGTAGACATCTGCAAACGTTATTTCCTAGCATGGAAATGTCTCACTTACATTCATCTGAAGTTAATACGAGGTATACATGACACTTCGCAATGAATATTGTATCTTATATCGAAACATAGAAGTGAGATGCCTTATCGCGATTTAGGAAGCACTAGAACACTATTGCTACGATACGTAGATACCTGCAAAGGCTATTTCCTAGCATGGAAGGGTCACATTTACATTCTTTCGAAGTGAATACGAGGTATACATAACACTCCACAATGAATATTATATCTTATCGCGAAACATAGACATGAAATGCGACATCTCGTTTTATGAAGCATTAGAAGTCTATTGCTACTATACGCAAACATCTGCAAACGCTACTTCCTAGCATGTATTTGTCGCATTTACAGTCTTTTGAAGTGAATACGAGGTATACATGACCCTTCACAATGAATATTATATCTTATCATGAAACATAGAAGTGAGATGCGATATCGTGTTTTTAGGAAGCATTAGAACTCTATTGCTACGATACGTAGACACCTGCAAACGCTATTTCCTAGCATGTAAGTGTCGCATTTACATTCTTTTGAAGTGAATTCGAGGTATACATGACACTTCGCAATGAATATTATATCTTATCATGAAACATAGAAATGAGATGCGATATCGCGATTTAAGATGCATTAGAACTCTATTGCTACGATACGTAGACATCTGCAAACAATATTTTCTAGCAAGGAAGTGTCGCATTTACATTCTTATGAAGTGAATACGGGGTATACATAACACTCCAAAATGAATATTATATCTCATCACGAAACATAGAAATGAAATGCGACATCTCGTTTTAAGAAGCATTAGAACTCCATTGCTACGATACGTAGACATCTGCAAACGCTATTTCCTAGCATGGAAGTGTCACATTTACATTCTTTTGAAGTGAATACGAGGTATACATGACACTTCGCAATGAATATTATATCTTATCATGAAACATCGATGTGAGGTGCGATATCGCGTTTTAGGAAGCATTAGATCTCTATTGCTACGATACGTAGACATCTACAAACAATATTTCCTAGCAAGGAAGTGTCGCATTTACATTCTTTTGAAGTGAATACGGGATATACATAAAATTCCAAAATGAATATTGTATCTCATCACGAAACATAGAAATGAAATGCGACATCTCGTTTTAAGAAGCATTAGAACTCTATTGCTACGATACGTAGACATCTGCAAACGCTGTTTCCTAGCATGGAAGTGACACATTTACGTTCTTTTGAAGTGAGTACGAGGTATACATAACACTCCAAAATGAATATTATATCATATCACGAAACATAGAAATGAAATGCGACATCTCGTTTTAAGAAGCATTAGAACTCTATTGCTACGATACGTAGATATCTGCAAACGCTATTTCCTAGCATGTATGTGTCGCATTTACATTCTTTTGAAGTGAATACGAGGTATACATGACACTTCGCAATGAATATTATATCTTATCATGAAACATAGAAGTGTGATGCGATATCGCGTTTTAGGAAGCATTAGAACTCTATTGCTACGATACGTAGACATCTGCAAACAATATTTCCTAGCATGGAAGTGTCACATTTACATTCTTTTGAAGTGTGTACGAGGTATACATAACACTCCAAAATGAATATTATATCATATCACGAAACATAGAAATGGAATGCGACATCTCGTTTTAAGAAGCATTAGAATTCTATTGCTACGATACGTAGACATCTGCAAACGCAACTTCCTAGCATGTATTTGTCGCATTTACATTCTTTTGAAGTGAATACGAGGTATACATGACCCTTCGCAATGAATATTATATCTTATCATGAAACATAGAAGTGAGATGCGATATCGCGTTTTAGGAAGCATTAGAACTCTATTGCTACGATACGTAGACATCTGCAAACGCTATTTCCTAGCATGTATGTGTCGCATTTACATTCTTTTGAAGTGAAGACGACGTATACATGACACATCGCAATGAATATTATATCTTATCATGAAACATAGAAGTGAGATGCGATATCGCGTTTTAAGAAGCATTAGAACTCTATTGCTACGATACGTAGACATCTGGAAACAATATTTCCTAGCAAGGAAGTGTCGCATTTACATTCTTTTGAAGTGAATACGGGGTAAACATAACACTCCAAAATGAATATTATATCTCATCACGAAACATAGAAATGAAATGCGACATCTCGTTTTAAGAAGCATTAGAACTCTATTGCTACGATACGTAGACATCTGCAAACGCTGTTTCCTAGCATGGAAGTGTCACATTTACGTTCTTTTGAAGTGAATACGAGGTATACATGACACTTCGCAATGAATATTATATCTTATCATGAAACATCGAAGTGAGGTGTGATATCGCGTTTTAGGAAGCATTAGATCTCTATTGCTTCGATACGTAGACATCTGCAAACGCCACTTCCTAGCAAGGAAATGTCGCATTTGCATTCATTTGAAGTGCATGCGAGGTATACATAACACTTCGCAATGAATATTATATTTTATCATGAAACATAGAAATGAGATGCTATATCGCATTTTAAGAAGCATTAGAACACTATTGTTTCGATACGGAGACATCTGCAGATGCTGTTTCCTAGCAAGGAATTGTCGCATTTACATTCTTTTGGAGTGAATGCGAGGTATACATGACACTTCGCAATGAATATTATATCTTATCATGAAACATAGAAATGAAATGCGATATCGCGATTTAAGTAGCATTAGAACTCTACTGCTACGATACGTAGACATCTGCAAACGCTATTTTCTAGCAAGGAAGTGTCGCATTTACATTCTCTTGAAGTGAATACGAGGTTTACATGACACTTCGCAATGAACATTATATCTTATCATGAAACACAGAAGTAAGATGCGATATCGCGTTTTAAGAAGAATTAGGACATTATGGCCTCGACGGGGAGATATCTGCAAAGGCTATTTTCTATCATGGAAGGGACGCATTTACATTCTTTTGAAGTGAATACGAGGTA
This sequence comes from Xylocopa sonorina, assembly GCF_050948175.1. Classification (NCBI taxonomy): domain Eukaryota; kingdom Metazoa; phylum Arthropoda; class Insecta; order Hymenoptera; family Apidae; genus Xylocopa; species Xylocopa sonorina. The sequence goes on from NW_027490098.1 coordinate 129,478, forward strand.
TACATGACACTTTGCAATGAACATTATATCTTATCATGAAACATAGTAGTGAGATTCGATATCGCGTTCTAAGAAGCATTAGAACTCTATTGCTACGATACGTAGGCATCTGCAAAGGCTATCTCTTAGCATGGAAGGGTCGCATTTACATTCTTTTGAAGCGAATACGAGGTATACATAACACTCCATAATGAATATTATATCTTATCGTGAAACATAGCAGTGACATGTGATATCGCGTCTTAAGAAGCATTAGAACTCTAATGCTACGATACGTAGACATCTGCAAACGCTATTTCCTAGCATGTATGTGTCGCATTTACATTCTTTTGAAGTGAAGACGACGTATACATGACCCTTCGCAATGAATATTATATCTTATCATGAAACATAGAAGTGAGATGCGATATCGCGTATTAGGAAGCACTACAATTCTATTGCTACGATACGTAGACACCTGCAAACACTGTTTTCTAGCATGGAAGTGTCGCATTTACATTCTCTTGAAGTGAATACGAGGTATACATTACACTCCAAAATGAATATTATATCTTATCAAGAAACATAGAAATGAAATGCGACATCTCGTTTTAAGAAGCATTAGAACTCTATTGCTACGATACGTAGACATCTGCAAACTCTATTTCCTAGCGTTTAAGTGTAGCATTTACATTCTTTTGAATTGAATACGAGGTATACATGACACTTCGCAATGAATATTGTACCTTATCATGAAACATAGATGTGAGATGCGATATCGCGTTTTAAGAAGCATTAGAAGTCTATTGCTACGATACGTAAACATCTGCAAACAATATTTCCTAGCAAGGAAGTGTCGCATTTACATTCCTTTGAAGTGAATACGGGGTATACATAACACTCCAAAATGAATATTATATCTTATCACGAAACATAGAAATGAAATGCGACAACTCGTTTTAAGAAGCATTAGAACTCTATTGCTACGATACGTAGACATCTGCAAACGCTATATCCTAGCATGGAAGTGTCTCATTTACATTCTTTTGAAGTGAATACGAGGTATACATGACACTTCGCAATGAATATTATATCTTATCATGAAACATAGAAGTGAGATGCAATATCGCGTTTTAAGAAGCATTAGAACTCTATTGCAACAATACATAGACATCTGCAAACGCTATTTCCTAGCAGGGAAGTGCCGCATTTACATTCTTTTGAAGTGAATACGAGGTATGCATAACACTCCAAAATGAATATTATATCTTATCACGAATCATAGAAAAGAAGTGCGATATCTCGTTTTAAGGAGCATTAGAACTCTATAGCTACGATACGTAGACATCTGCAAACGCTATTTCCTAGCATGGAAGTGTCGCATTTACATTCTTTTGAAGTGAATACGAGGTATGCATAACACTCCAAAATGAATATTATATCTTATGACGAAACATACAAATGAAATGCGACATCACGTTTTAAGATGCATTAGAACACTATTGCTGCGATACGTAGACATCTGCAAACGCTATTTCCTAGCATGGAAGTGTCACATTTACATTCATTTGAAGTGAATACGAGGTATACATAACACTCCAAAATGAATATTATATCTTATCACGAATCATAGAAAAGAAATGCGACATCTCGTTTTAAGAAGCATTAGTCCTCTATTGCTACGATACGTAGACATCTGCAAACGCTATTTCCTAGCATGGAAGTGTCGCATTTACATTCTGTTGAAGTGAATACGAGGTATACATGACACTTCGCAATGAATATTATATCTTATCATGAAACATAGATGTGAGATGCGATATCGCGTTTTAAGATGCATTAGAACTCAATTTCTACGATACGTAGACATCTACAAACGCTATTTCCTTGCATGGAAATGTCGTATTTACATTATTTTGAAGTGAATACGAGGTATACATAACACTCCAAAATGAATATTATATCTTATCATGAAACATAGATGTGAGATGCGATATCGCGTTTTAAGAAGCATTAGAACACTATTGCTACGATACGTAGACATCTGCAAACAATATTTCCTAGCAAGGAAGTGTCGCATTTACATTCTTTTGAAGTGAATACGGGGTATACATAACACTCCAAAATGAATATTATATCTTATCACAAAACATAGTAATGAAATGCGACATCTCGTTTTAAGAAGCATTAGAACCCTATTGCTACGATACGTAGACATCTGCAAACGCTATTTCCTAGCATGGAAGTTTCACATTTACATTCTTTTGAAGTGAGTACGAGGTATACATAACACTCCAAAATGAATATTATATCATATCACGAAACATAGAAATGAAATGCGACATCTCGTTTTAAGAAGCATTAGAACTCTATTGCTACGATACGTAGACATCTGCAAACGCTATATCCTAGCATGGAAGTGTCGCATTTACATTCTTTTGAAGTGAATACGAGGTATACATGACACTTCGCAATGAATATTATATCTTATCATGAAACATAGAAGTGAGATGCGATATCGCGTTTTAAGAAGCATTAGAATTCTATTGCTACGATACGTAGACATCTGCAAACGCTATTTCCTAGCATGGAAGTGTCGCATTTACATTCTTTTGTAGTGAATACGAGGTATGCATAACACTCCAAAATGAATATTATATCTTATCACGAATCATAGAAAAGAAATGCGACATCTCGTTTTGAGAAGCATTAGTCCTCTATTGCTACGATACGTAGACATCTGCAAACGCTATTTCCTAGCATGGAAGTGTCGCATTTACATTCTTTTGAAGTGAATACGAGGTATGCATAACACTCCAAAATGAATATTATATCTTATCACGAATCATAGAAAAGAAATGCGACATCTCGTTTTAAGAAGCATTAGAACTCTATTGCTACGATACGTAGATATCTGCAAACGCTATTTCCTAGCATGGAAATGTCGCATTTACATTCTTTTGAAGTGAATACGAGGTATACATGATACTCCGCAATGAATATTATATCTTATCATGAAACATAGATATGAGATGTGATACCGCGTTGTAGGAAGCATTAGAACTCTATTGCTACGGTACGTAGACATCTGAAGACGCTATTTCCTAGCATGTAGGTGTCGCACTTACATTCTTTTGAAGTGAATACGAGGTATACATGACACTTCGCAATGAATATTATATCTTATCATGAAACATAGAAGTGAGATGCGATATCGCGTTTTAGGAAGCATTAGAATTCTATTGCTACGATCCGTAGACATCTGCAAACGCTATTTCCTAGCATGGAAGTGTCGCATTTACATTCTTTTGAAGTGAATACGAGGTATACGTAACACTCTACAATGAATATTATACCTTATCACGAAACATAGAAATGAAATGCGACATCTCGTTTTAAGAAGCATTAGAACTCTATTGCTACGATACGTAGAAATCTGCAAACGCTATATCCTAGCATGGAAGTGTCTCATTTACATTCTTTTGAAGTGAATACGAGGTATACATGACACTTCGCAATGAATATTATATCTTATCATGAAACATAGAAGTGAGATGCAATATCGCGTTTTAAGAAGCATTAGAACTCTATTGCAACAATACGTAGACATCTGCAAACGCTATTTCCTAGCAGGGAAGTGCCGCATTTACATTCTTTTGAAGTGAATACGAGGTATGCATAACACTCCAAAATGAATATTATATCTTATCACGAATCATAGAAAAGAAGTGCGATATCTCGTTTTAAGGAGCATTAGAACTCTATAGCTACGATACGTAGACATCTGCAAACGCTATTTCCTAGCATGGAAGTGTCGCATTTACATTCTTTTGAAGTGAATACGAGGTATGCATAACACTCCAAAATGAATATTATATCTTATGACGAAACATACAAATGAAATGCGACATCACGTTTTAAGACGCATTAGAACACTATTGCTGCGATACGCAGACATCTCCAAACGCTATTTCCTAGCATGGAAGTGTCACATTTACATTCTTTTGAAGTGAATACGTGGTATACATAACACTCCAAAATGAATATTATATCTTATCACGAATCATAGAAAAGAAATGCGACATCTCGTTTTAAGAAGCATTAGTCCTCTATTGCTACGATACGTAGACATCTGCAAACGCTATTTCCTAGCATGGAAGTGTCGCATTTACATTCTGTTGAAGTGAATACGAGGTATATATGACACTTCGCAATGAATATTATATCTTATCATGAAACATAGAAGTGAGATGCGATATCGCGTTTTAAGAAGCATTAGAACTCTATTGCAACGATACGTAGACATCTGCAAACGCTATTTCCTAGCATGGAAGTGTCGCATTTACATTCTTTTGAAGTGAATACGAGGTATGCATAACACTCCAAAATGAATATTATATCTTATCACGAATCATAGAAAAGAAATGCGATATCTCGTTTTAAGAAGCATTAGAACTCTATTGCTACGATACGTAGATATCTGCAAACGTTATTTCCTAGCATGGAAATGTCGCATTTACATTCTTTTGAAGTGAATACGAGGTATACATGATACTCCGCAATGAATATTATATCTTATCATGAAACATAGATGTGAGATGCGATACCGCGTTTTAGGAAGCATTAGAACTCTATTGCTACGGTACGTAGACATCTGCAAACGCTATTTTCTAGCATGTAGGTGTCGCACTTACATTCTTTTGAAGTGAATACGAGGTTTACATGGCACTTCGCAATGAATATTATATCTTATCATGAAACATAGAAGTGAGATGCGACATCACGTTTTAAGAAGCATTAGAATTCTATTGCTACGATACGTAGACATCTGCAAACGCTATTTCCTAGCATTTAAGTGTAGCATTTACATTCTTTTGAAGTGAATGCGAGGTATACATGACCCTTCGCAATGAATATTGTATCTTATCATGAAACATAGATGTGAGATGCGATATCGCGTATTTGGAAGCATTACAACTCTGTTGCTACGATACGTAGACACCTGCAAACGCTATTTCCTAGCATGGAAGTGTCGCATTTACATTCTCTCGAAGTGAATACGAGGTATACATAACACTCCAAAATGAATATTATATCTTATCACGAAACATAGAAATGAAATGCGACATCTCGTTTTAAGAAGCATTAGAACACTATTGCTGCTATACGTAGACATCTGCAAACGCTATTTCCAAGCATGGAAGTGTCACATTTACATTCATTTGAAGTGAATACGAGGTATACATAACACTCCAAAATGAATATTATATCTTATCACGAAACATACAAATGAAATGCGATATCACGTTTTAAGAAGCATTAGAACTCTATTGCTACGATACGTAGACATCTGCAAACGCTATTTCCTAGCATGTATGTGTCGCATTTACATTCTTTTGAAGTGAAGACGACGTATACATGACCCTTCGCAATGAATATTATATCTTATCATGAAACATAGAAGTGAGATGCGATATCGCGTATTAGGAAGCACTACAATTCTATTGCTACGATACGTAGACACCTGCAAACACTGTTTTCTAGCATGGAAGTGTCGCATTTACATTCTCTTGAAGTGAATACGAGGTATACATAACACTCCAAAATGAATATTATATCTTATCAAGAAACATAGAAATGAAATGCGACATCTCGTTTTAAGAAGCATTAGAACTCTATTGCTACGATACGTAGACATCTGCAAACTCTATTTCCTAGCGTTTAAGTGTAGCATTTACATTCTTTTGAATTGAATACGAGGTATACATGACACTTCGCAATGAATATTATACCTTATCATGAAACATAGATGTGAGATGCGATATCGCGTTTTAAGAAGCATTAGAAGTCTATTGCTACGATACGTAAACATCTGCAAACAATATTTCCTAGCAAGGAAGTGTCGCATTTACATTCCTTTGAAGTGAATACGGGGTATACATAACACTCCAAAATGAATATTATATCTTATCACGAAACATAGAAATGAAATGCGACACTTCGTTTTAAGAAGCATTAGAACTCTATTGCTACGATACGTAGACATCTGCAAACGCTATTTCCTAGCATGGAAGTGTCGCATTTACATTCTTTTGAAGTGAATACGAGATATACATGACACTTCGCAAAGAATATTATATCTTAACATGAAACATAGAAGTAAGATGCGATATCGCGTTTTAAGATGCATTAGAACTCAATTTCTACGATACGTAGACATCTGCAAACAATATTTCCTAGCAAGGAAGTGTCGCATTTACATTCTTTTGAAGTGAATACGAGGTATACATGATACTCCGCAATGAATATTATATCTTATCATGAAACATATATGTGAGATGCGATACCGCGTTTTAGGAAGGATTAGAACTCTATTGCTACGGTACGTAGACATCTGCAAACGCTATTTCCTAGCATGTAGGTGTCGCACTTACATTCTTTTGAAGTGAATACGAGGAATACATGACACTTCGCAATGAATATTATATCCAATTATGAAACAAAGAAGTGAGATGCGATATCGCGATTTAAGAAGCATTAGAACTCCATTTCTACGTTACGTAGACATCTGCAAACGCAATTTCCTAGCAAGGGAGTGTCGCATTTACATTCTTTTGAAGTGAATACGAGGTATGCATGACACTTTGCAATGAACATTATATCTTAACATGAAACATAGAAGTAAGATGCGATATCGCGTTTTAAGAAGAATTAGGACCCTATTACCTCGATACGTAGACATCTGCAAACGCTATTTCTTAGCAAGGAAGTGTCGCATTTACATTCTTTTGAAGTGAATACGAGGTATACATGAAACTTCGCAATGAATATTATATCTTATCATGAAACATAGATGTGAGATGCGATATCGCGTTTTAAGATGCATTAGATCTCAATTTCTACGATACGTAGACATCTACAGACGCTATTTCCTTGCATGGAAATGTCGTATTTACATTATTTTGAAGTGAATACGAGGTATACATAACACTCCAATATGAATATTATATCTTATCATGAAACATAGATGTGAGATGCGATATCGCGTTTTAAGAAGCATTAGAACTCTATTGCTACGATACGTAGACATCTGCAAACAATATTTCCTAGCAAGGAAGTGTCGCATTTACATTCTTTTGAAGTGAATACGGGGTATACATAACACTCCAAAATGAATATTATATCTTATCACTAAACATAGTAATGAAATGCGACATCTCGTTTTAAGAAGCATTAGTCCTCTATTGCTACGATACGTAGACATCTGCAAACGCTATTTCCTAGCATGGAAGTGTCGCATTTACATTCTTTTGAAGTGAGTACGAGGTATACATGACACTTCGCAATGAATATTATATCTTATCATGAAACATAGAAGTGAGATGCAATATCGCGTTTTAAGAAGCATTAGAACTCTATTGCAACAATACGTAGACATCTGCAAACGCTATTTCCTAGCATGGAAATGTCGCATTTACATTCTTTTGAAGTGAATACGAGGTATACATGATACTCCGCAATGAATATTATATCTTATCATGAAACATAGATATGAGATGCGATACCGCGTTTTAGGAAGCATTAGAACTCTATTGCTACGGTACGTAGACATCTGAAAACGCTATTTCCTAGCATGTAGGTGTCGCACTTACATTCTTCTGAAGTGAATACGAGGTATACAAGACACTTCGCAATGAATATTATATCTTATCATGAAACATAGAAGTGAGATGCGATATCGCGTTTTAGGAAGCATTAGAACTCTATTGCTACGATCCGTAGACATCTGCAAACGCTATTTCCTAGCATGGAAGTGTCGCATTTACATTCTTTTGAAGTGAATACGAGGTTTGCATAACACTCCAAAATGAATATTATATCTTATCACGAATCATAGAAAAGAAATGCGATATCTCGTTTTAAGAAGCATTAGAACTCTATTGCTACGATACGTAGATATCTGCAAACGCTATTTCCTAGCATGGAAATGTCGCATTTACATTCTTTTGAAGGGAATACGAGGTATACATGATACTCCGCAATGAATATTATATCTTATCATGAAACATAGATGTGGGATGCGATACCGCGTTTTAGGAAGCATTAGAACTCTATTGCTACGGTACGTAGACATCTGCAAACGCTATTTCCTAGCATGTAGGTGTCGCACTTACATTCTTTTGAAGTGAATACGAGGTTTACATGGCACTTCGCAATGAATATTATATCTTATCATGAAACATAGAAGTGAGATGCGACATCACGTTTTAAGAAGCATTAGAATTCTATTGCTACGATACGTAGACATCTGCAAACGCTATTTCCTAGCATTTAAGTGTAGCATTTACATTCTTTTGAAGTGAATACGAGGTATACATGACCCTTCGCAATGAATATTATATCTTATCATGAAACATAGATGTGAGATGCGATATCGCGTATTTGGAAGCATTACAACTCTGTTGCTACTATACGTAGACATCTGCAAACAATATTTCCTAGCAAGGAAGTGTCGCATTTACATTCTTTTGAAGTGAATACGAGGTATACATGACACTTCGCAATGAATATTATATCTTATCATGAAACATAGAAGTGAGTAGCAATATCGCGTTTTAAGAAGCATTAGAACTCTATTGCAACAATACGTAGACATCTGCAAACGCTATTTCCTAGCAGGGAAGTGCCGCACTTACATTCTTTTGAAGTGAATACGAGGTATGCATAACACTCCAAAATGAATATTATATCTTATCACGAATCATAGAAAAGAATTGCGATATCTCGTTTTAAGGAGCATTAGAACTCTATAGCTACGATACGTAGACATCTGCAAACGCTATTTCCTAGCATGGAAGTGTCGCATTTACATTCTTTTGAAGTGAATACGAGGTATGCATAACACTCCAAAATGAATATTATATCCTATGACGAAACATACAAATGAAATGCGACATCTCGTTTTAAGAAGCATTAGAACTCTATTGCTACGATACGTAGACATCTGCAAACGCTATTTCCAAGCATGGAAGTGTCGCATTTACATTCCTTTGAAGTGAATACGAGGTATACATAACACTCTACAATGAATATTATATCTTATCACGAAACATAGAAATGAAATGCGACATCTCCTATTAAGAAGAATTAAAACACTATTGCTGCGATACGTAGACATCTGCAAACGCTATTTCTTAGCATGGAATTGCCGCATTTACACTCTTTTGAAGTGAATGCGAGGTATAGATGACACTTCGCAATGAATATTATATCTTATCATGAAACATAGGAATGAGGTGCTATATCGCGTTTTGAGAAGCATTAGAAATCTATTGCTAATATACTTAGACATCTGCAAACTCTATTTCCTAGCAAGGAAATGTCGCATTTACATTCAATTGAAGTGAATACGAGGTATACATGACACTTCGCAACGGATATTATATCTTATCAGGAAACATAGAAATGAGATGCGACATCTGGATTTAAGAAGTATTAGAACTCTATTCTTTCGATGCGTTGTCATCTGGATACGCTATTTCCTAGCAAGGAAGTGTCGCATTTACATTCTTTTGAAGTGAATACGAGGTATACATGACACATCGCAGTGAATATTATATCTTATCATGAAACATAGAAGTGAGATGCGATATCGCGTTTTAGGAAGCATTACAATTCTATTGCTACGATACGTAGACACCTGCAAACAATATTTCCTAGAATGGATGTGCCGCTTTTACATTCTTCTGAAGTGAATACGAGATATACATGACACTTCGCAATGAATACTATATCTTATCATGAAACATAGAAATGGGATGCGATATCGCTATTTAAGAAGCATTAGTACTCTATTGCTGTGATACGTAGACATCTGCAAACTATATTTCCTAGCAAGGAAGTATCGCATTTACATTCTTATGAAGTGAAATCGAGGTATACGTGACACTTAGCAATGAATATTATATCTTATCATGAAACATAGAAGTGAGTTGCGATATCGCGTTTTAAGAAGCATTAGAACGCTATTGCTACGATACGTAGACATCTGCAAACTCTATTTCCTACCATGGAAGTGTCGCACTTACATTGTCTTGGAGTGAATACGAGGTATACATGACACTTCGCAATGAATATTATATCTTATCATGAAACATAGAAGTGAGATGCGATATCGCGTTTTAAGAAGCATTAGAATTCTATTGCTACGATCCGTAGACATCTGCAAACGCTATTTCCTAGCATGCAAGTGTCGCATTTATATTCTTTTGAAGTGAATGCGAGGTATACATGATACTCCGCAATGAATATTATATCTTATCATGAAACATAGAAATGGGATGCGATATCGCTATTTAAGAAGCATTAGTACTCTATTGCTGTGATACGTAGACATCTGCAAACAATATTTCCTACCATGGAAGTGTCGCACTTACATGCTTTTGGAGTGAATACGAGGTATACATGACACTTAGCAATGAATATTATATCTTATCATGAAACATAGGAATGAGGTGCTATATCGCGTTTTGAGAAACACTAGAACTCTATTGCTAATATACGTAGACATCTGCAAACGCTATTTCCTAGCATGGAAGTGTCACATTTACATTCTATTGAAGTGAATACGAGGTATACATAACACTCCAAAATGAATATTATATCATATCAAGAAACATAGAAATGGAATGCGACATCACGTTTTAAGAAGCATTAGAATTCTATTGCTACGATACGTAGACATCTGCAAACGCTATTTCCTAGCATTTAAGTGCAGCATTTACATTCTTTTGAAGTGAATACGAGGCATACATGACCCATCGCAATGAATATTATATCTTATCATGAAACATAGGAATGAGGTGCTATATCGCGTTTTGAGAAACACTAGAACTCTATTGCTAATATACGTAGACATCTGCAAACGCTATTTCCTAGTATGGAAGTGTCGCATTTACATTCTCTCGAAGTGAATACGAGGTACACATAACACTCCAAAATGAATATTATATCTTATCACGAAACATAGAAGTGAAATGCGACATCTCGTTTTAAGAAGCATTAGAACTCTATTGCTACGATACGTAAACATCTGCAACCGCTATTTCCTAGCATGGAAGCGACGCGTTTACATTCCTTTGAAGTGAATACGAGGTATACATGACACTTCGCAGTGAATATTATATCTTATCATGAAACATAGAGGTGAGATGCGATATCGCGTTTTAGGAAGCATTAGAACTCTATTGCTACGACACGTAGACATCTGCAAACGCTATTTCCTAGCATGGAAGTGTCGCATTTACATGCTTTTGAAGTGAATACGAGATATACATGACACTTCGCAAAGAATATTATATCTTATCATGAAACATAGGAATGAGGTGCTATATCGCGTTTTGAGAAGCACTAGAACTCTATTGCTAATATACGTAGACATCTGCAAACGCTATTTTCTAGTATGGAAGTGTCGCATTTACATTCTCTCGAAGTGAATACGAGGTATACATAACACTCCAAAATGAATATTATATCTTATCACGAAACATAGAAGTGAAATGCGACATCTCGTTTTAAGAAGCATTAGAACTCTATTGCTACGATACGTAAACATCTGCAACCGCTATTTCCTAGCATGGAAGCGACGCGTTTACATTCCTTTGAAGTGAATACGAGATATACATGACACTTCGCAATGAATATTATATCCTATCATGAAACATAGATGTGAGATGCGATATCGCGTTTTAGGAAGCATTAGAACTCTATTGCTACGATCCGTAGACATCTGCAAACGCTATTTCCTAGCATGGAAGTGTCGCATTTACATTCTTTTGAAGTGAATACGAGATATACATAACATTCTACAATGAATATTATACCTTAGCATGAAACATAGAAATGAAATGCGACATCTCGTTTTAAGAAGCATTAGAACACTATTGCTGCGATACGTAGACATCTGCAAACGCTATATCCTAGCATAGAAGTGTCACATTTACATTCTTTTGAAGTGAATACGAGTTATACATAACACTCCAAAATGAATATTATATCTTATCACGAAACATACAAATGAAATGCGACATCACGTTTTAAGTAGCATTACAACACTATTGCTACGATACGTAGACACCTGCAAACGCTATTTCCTAGCATTTAAGTGTCGCATTTACATTCTTTTGAAGTGAATACGAGGTATACATGACACTTCGCAATGAATATTATATCTTATCATGAAACATAGAAGTGAGATGCGATATCGCGTTTTAAGAAGCATTAGAACTCTATTGCTACGATACGTAGACATCTGCAAACGCTATATCCTAGCATGGAAGTGTCGCATTTACATTCTTTTGAAGTGAATACGATGTATACATGACACTTCGCAATGAATATTATATCTTATCATGAAACATAGAAATGAAATACGACTTACTGTTTTAAGAAGCATTAGAACTCTATTGCAACGATACGTAGACAACTGCAAACGCTATTTCCTGGCATGGAAGTGTCGCATTTACATTCTTTTGAAGTGAATACGAGGTATACATAACACTCTACAATGAATATTATATCTCATAACGAAACATAGAAATGAAATGCGACACTTCGTTTTAAGAAGCATTAGAACTCTATTGCTACGATACGTAGACATCTGCAAACGCTATTTCCTAGCATGGAAGTGTCGCATTTACATTCTTTTGAAGTGAATACGAGATATACATGACACTTCGCAAAGAATATTATATCTTATCATGAAACATAGGAATGAGGTGCTATATCGCGTTTTGAGAAGCATTAGAACTCTATTGCTAATATACGTAGACATCTGCAAACGCTATTTCCAAGTATGGAAGTGTCGCATTTACATTCTCTCGAAGTGAATACGAGGTATACATAACACTCCAAAATGAATATTATATCATATCACGAAACATAGAAATGAAATGCGACATCACGTTTTAAGAAGCATTAGAACTCTATTGCTACGATACGTAGACATCTGCAAACGCTATATCCTAGCATGGAAGTGTCGCATTTACATTCTTTTGAAGTGAATACGAGGTATACATGACACTTCGCAATGAATATTGTATCCTATCATGAAACATAGATGTGAGATGCGATATCGCGTTTTAGGAAGCATTAGAACTCTATTGCTACGATCCGTAGACATCTGCAAACGCTATTTCCTAGCATGGAAGTGTCGCAGTTACATTCTTTTGAAGTGAATACGAGATATACATAACATTCTACAATGAATATTATACCTTAGCACGAAACATAGAAATGAAATGCGACATCTCGTTTTAAGAAGCATTAGAACACTATTGCTGCGATACGTAGACATCTGCAAACGCTATTTCCTAGCATGTAAGTGTCGCATTTACATTCTTTAGAAGTGAGTACGAGGTATACATGACACTTCGCAATGAATATTATACCTTATCATGAAACATATATGTGAGATGCGAAATCGCGTTTTAAGAAGCATTAGAAGTCTATTGCTACGATACGTAAACATCTGCAAACAATATTTCCTAGCAAGGAAGTGTCGCATTTACATTCCTTTGAAGTGAATACGAGGTATACATAACACTCCAAAATGAATATTATATCTTATCACGAAACATAGAAATGAAATGCGACAACTCGTTTTAGGAAGCATTAGAACTCTATTGCTACGATACGTAGACATCTGCAAACGCTATATCCTAGCATGGAAGTGTTGCATTTACATTCTTTTGAAGTGAATACGAGGTATACATGACACTTCGCAGTGAATATTATATCTTATCATGAAACATAGAGGTGAGATGCGATATCGCGTTTTAGGAAGCATTAGAACTCTATTGCTACGATACGTAGACATCTGCAAACGCTGTTTCCTAGCATGGAAGTGTCGCATTTACATTCTTTTGAAGTGAATACGAGATATACATGACACTTCGCATGGAATATTATATCTTATCATGAGACATAGGAATGAGGTGCTATATCGCGTTTTGAGAAGCACTAGAACTCTATTGCTAATATACGTAGACATCTGCAAACGCTATTTCCTAGTATGTAAGTGTCGCATTTACATTCTCTCGAAGTGAATACGGGGTATACATAACACTCCAAAATGAATATTATATCATATCGCGAAACATAGAAATGAAATGCGACATCTCGTTTTAAGAAGCATTAGAACTCTAATGCTACGATACGTAGACATCTGCAAACGCTATATCCTAGCATGGAAGTGTCGCATTTACATTCTTTTGAAGTGAATACGAGGTATACACGACACTTCGCTATGAATATTATATCCTATCATGAAACATAGATGTGAGATGCGATGTCGCGTTTTAGGAAGCATTAGAACTCTATTGCTACGATACGTAGACATCTGCAAGCGCTATTTCCTAGAATGGAAGTGTCGCATTTACATTCTTTTGAAGTGAATACGAGATATACATAACATTCTACAATGAATATTATACCTTAGCACGAAACATAGAAATGAAATGCGACATCTCGTTTTAAGAAGCATTAGAACACTATTGCTGCGATACGTAGACATCTGCAAACGCTATATCCTAGCATGAAAGTGTCACATTTACATTCTTTTGAAGTGAATACGAGTTATACATAACACTCCAAAATGAATATTATATCTTATCACGAAACATACAAATGAAATGCGACATCACGTTTTAAGTAGCATTACAACACTATTGCTACGATACGTAGACACCTGCAAACGCTATTTCCTAGCATTTAAGTGTCGCATTTACATTCTTTTGAAGTGAATACGAGGTATACATGACACTTCGCAATGAATATTATATCTTATCATGAAACATAGAAGTGAGATGCGATATCGCGTTTTAAGAAGCATTAGAACTCTATTGCTACGATACGTAGACATCTGCAAACGCTATATCCTAGCATGGAAGTGTCGCATTTACATTCTTTTGAAGTGAATACGAGGTATACATAACACTCCAAAATGAATATTATATCTTATCATGAAACATAGATGTGAGATGCGATATCGCGTTTTAAGAAGCATTAGAACTCTATTGCTACGATACGTAGACATCTGCAAACGCTATATCCTAGCATGGAAGTGTCACATTTACATTCTTTTGAAGTGTGTACGAGGTATACATAACACTCCAAAATGAATATTATATCATATCACGAAACATAGAAATGGAATGCGACATCACGTTTTAAGAAGCATTAGAATTCTATTGCTACGATACGTAGACATCTGCAAACGCTATTTCCTAGCATTTAAGTGTAGCATTTACATTCTTTTGAAGTGAATACGAGGCATACATGACCCTTCGCAATGAATATTATATCTTATCATGAAACATAGAAGTGAGATTCGATATCGCGTATTACGAAGCATTACAAATCTATTGCTACGATACGTAGACACCTGCAAACGCTATTTCCTAGCATGTAAGTGTCGCATTTACATTCTTTAGAAGTGAGTACGAGGTATACATGACACTTCGCAATGAATATTATACCTTATCATGAAACATATATGTGAGATGCGAAATCGCGTTTTAAGAAGCATTAGAAGTCTATTGCTATGATACGTAAACATCTGCAAACAATATTTCCTAGCAAGGAAGTGTCGCATTTACATTCCTTTGAAGTGAATACGAGGTATACATAACACTCCAAAATGAATATTATATCTTATCACGAAACATAGAAATGAAATGCGACAACTCGTTTTAGGAAGCATTAGAACTCTATTGCTACGATACGTAGACATCTGCAAACGCTATATCCTAGCATGGAAGTGTTGCATTTACATTCTTTTGAAGTGAATACGAGGTATACATGACACTTCGCAGTGAATATTATATCTTATCATGAAACATAGAGGTGAGATGCGATATCGCGTTTTAGGAAGCATTAGAACTCTATTGCTACGATACGTAGACATCTGCAAACGCTGTTTCCTAGCATGGAAGTGTCGCATTTACATTCTTTTGAAGTGAATACGAGATATACATGACACTTCGCATGGAATATTATATCTTATCATGAGACATAGGAATGAGGTGCTATATCGCGTTTTGAGAAGCACTAGAACTCTATTGCTAATATACGTAGACATCTGCAAACGCTATTTCCTAGTATGTAAGTGTCGCATTTACATTCTCTCGAAGTGAATACGGGGTATACATAACACTCCAAAATGAATATTATATCATATCGCGAAACATAGAAATGAAATGCGACATCTCGTTTTAAGAAGCATTAGAACTCTAATGCTACGATACGTAGACATCTGCAAACGCTATATCCTAGCATGGAAGTGTCGCATTTACATTCTTTTGAAGTGAATACGAGGTATACACGACACTTCGCTATGAATATTATATCCTATCATGAAACATAGATGTGAGATGCGATGTCGCGTTTTAGGAAGCATTAGAACTCTATTGCTACGATACGTAGACATCTGCAAGCGCTATTTCCTAGAATGGAAGTGTCGCATTTACATTCTTTTGAAGTGAATACGAGATATACATAACATTCTACAATGAATATTATACCTTAGCACGAAACATAGAAATGAAATGCGACATCTCGTTTTAAGAAGCATTAGAACACTATTGCTGCGATACGTAGACATCTGCAAACGCTATATCCTAGCATGAAAGTGTCACATTTACATTCTTTTGAAGTGAATACGAGTTATACATAACACTCCAAAATGAATATTATATCTTATCACGAAACATACAAATGAAATGCGACATCACGTTTTAAGTAGTATTACAACACTATTGCTACGATACGTAGACACCTGCAAACGCTATTTCCTAGCATTTAAGTGTCGCATTTACATTCTTTTGAAGTGAATACGAGGTATACATGACACTTCGCAATGAATATTATATCTTATCATGAAACATAGAAGTGAGATGCGATATCGCGTTTTAAGAAGCATTAGAACTCTATTGCTACGATACGTAGACATCTGCAAACGCTATATCCTAGCATGGAAGTGTCGCATTTACATTCTTTTGAAGTGAATACGAGGTATACATAACACTCCAAAATGAATATTATATCTTATCATGAAACATAGATGTGAGATGCGATATCGCGTTTTAAGAAGCATTAGAACTCTATTGCTACGATACGTAGACATCTGCAAACGCTATATCCTAGCATGGAAGTGCCGCATTTACATTCTTTTGAAGTGAATACGAGGTATACATGACACTTCACTATGAATATTATATCTTATCATGAAACATAGAAGTGAGATGCGATATCGCGTTTTAAGAAGCATTAGAACTCTATTGCTACGATACGTAGACATCTGCAAACGCTATATCCTAGCATGGAAGTGTCGCATTTACATTCTTTTGAAGTGAATACGAGGTATACATAACACTCCAAAATGAATATTATATCTTATCATGAAACATAGATGTGAGATGCGATATCGCGTTTTAAGAAGCATTAGAACTCTATTGCTACGATACGTAGACATCTGCAAACGCTATATCCTAGCATGGAAGTGCCGCATTTACATTCTTTTGAAGTGAATACGAGGTATACATGACACTTCACTATGAATATTATATCTTATCATGAAACATAGAAGTGAGATGCGATATCGCGTTTTAAGAAGCATTAGAACTCTATTGCTACGATCCGTAGACATCTGCAAACGCTATTTCCTGGCATGGAAGTGTCGCATTTACATTCTTTTGAAGAGTATACGAGGTATACATAACACTCTACAATGAATATTATATCTCATAACGAAACATAGAAATGAAATTCGACATCTCGTTTTAAGAAGCATTAGAATTCTATTGCTACGATACGTAGACATCTGGAAACGCTATTTCCTAGCATGGAAGTGTCGCATTTACATTCTTTAGAAGTGAATACGAGGTATAACTGACACTTCGCAATGAATATTATACCTTATCATGAAACATAGATGTGAGATGCGAAATCGCGTTTTAAGAAGAATTAGAAGTCTATTGCTACGATACGTAAACATCTGCAAACAATATTTCCTAGCAAGGAAGTGTCGCATTTACATTCCTTTGAAGTGAATACGAGGTATACATAACACTCCAAAATGAATATTATATCTTATCACGAAACATAGAAATGAAATGCGACAACTCGTTTTAGGAAGCATTACAACTCTATTGCTACGATACGTAGGCATCTGCAAACGCTATATCCTAGCATGGAAGTGTCGCATTTACATTCTTTTGAAGTGAATACGAGGTATACATGACACTTCGCAGTGAATATTATATCTTATCATGAAACATAGATGTGAGATGCGATATCGCGTTTTAGGAAGCATTAGAACTCTATTGCTACGATACGTAGACATCTGCAAACGCTATTTCCTAGTATGGAAGTGTCGCATTTACATTCTCTCGAAGTGAATACGAGGTATACATAACACTCCAAAATGAATATTATATCTTATCACGAAACATAGAAATGAAATGCGACATCTCGTTTTAAGAAGCATTAGAACTCTATTGCTACGATACGTAAACATCTGCAACCGCTATTTCCTAGCATGGAAGCGACGCGTTTACATTCCTTTGAAGTGAATACGAGATATACATGACACTTCGCAATGAATATTATATCCTATCATGAAACATAGAAGTGAGATGCGATATCGCGTTTTAAGAAGCACTAGAACTCTATTGCTTCGATACGTAGACATCTGCAAACGCTATTTCCTAGCAAGGGAGTGTCGCATTTACATTCTTTTGAAGTGAATTCGAGATATACATGACACTTCGTAATGAATATTATATCTTATCATGAAACATAGAAGTGAGACGCGATATCGCGTTTTAAGAAGCACAAGAACTCTATTGCTACGATACGTTGACATCCGCAAACATTATTTCCTAGCATGGAAGTGTTGCATTTACATACTTGTGATGTGAAATCGAGGTATACATGACACTTCGCAATGAATATTATATCTTGTCATGAAATATAGATGTCAGATGCGATATCGCGTTTTAAGAAGCACTAGAACTCTATTGCTACGATACGTAGACATCTGCAAACGCTATTTCCTAGCATGAAAGTGTCGCATTTACATTCGTTTGAAGTGAATACGAGGTATGCATGACACGTCCCAATGAATATTATATCTTATCATGAAACATAGAAGTGAGATGCGATATCGCGTTTTAAGAAGCATTGGAACTCTATTGCTACGATACGTAGACTTCTGCAAACGCTATTTCCTAGCAAGGAAGTGTCGCATTTACATTCGTTTGAAGAGAATACGAGGTATGCATGACACGTCCCAATGAATATTATATCTTATCATGCAACATAGAAGTGAGATGCGACATCTCGTTTTAAGAAGCATTAGAACTCTATTGCTACGATACGTAGACATCTGCAAACGCTATTTCCTAGCATGGAAGTACCGCTTTTACATTCTTCTGAAGTGAATACGAGATATACACGACACTTCGCAATGAATATTATATCTTATCATGGAACATAGAAACGGGATGCGATATCGCTAATTAGGAAGCATTAGAACCCTATTGCTTCGATACGTAGACATCTGGAATCGCTATTTCCTAGAAAGGAAGTGGCGCATTTACATTTATTTGAAGTGTAGACGAGGAATACATAACACTTCGCAATGAATATTATATCTTATCATGAAACACAGAAATGGGATGCGATATCACGTTTTAAGAAGGAATAGATCTCTACTGCTTCGACACATAGACATCTGGAAACGCTATTTCCTAGCAACGGAGTGTCGCATTTACATTCTTTTGAAGTGAATACGAGGTATACCTGACGCTTCGCAATGAATATTATATCTTATCATGAAACATAGAAGTGAGATGCGATATCGCGCTTTAAGAAGCACTAGAACTCTATTGCTTCGATACGTAGACATCTGCAAACTCTATTTCCTAGCAAGGGAGTGTCGCATTTACATTCTTTTGAAGTGAAAACGAGGTATACATGATACTCCGCAATGAATGTTATACCTTATCATGAAACATAGAAAAGAAGTGCGACATCTCGTTTTTAGAAGCATTAGAACTCTATTACTACGATACGTAGACATCCACAAATGCGATTTCCTAGCATGGAAGTGTCGCATTTACATACCTTTGAAGTGAATACGAGGTATACATGACACTTCGCAATGAATATTATATCTTATCATGAAACATAGAAGTGAGATGCGATATCGCGTTTTAGGAAGCATTAGAACTCTATTGCTACGATACGTAGACATCTGCAAACGCTATTTCCTAGCATGGAAGTGTCGCATTTACATTCTTTTGAAGTGAATACAAGGTATACATGACACTTCACAATGAATATTATATCTTATCATGAAACATAGAAGTGAGATGCGATATCGCGTTTTAAGAAGTACTAGAACTCTATTGCTACGATACGTAGACATCTGCAAACAATATTTCCTAGCAAGGAAGTGTCACATTTACATTCTTTTGAATTGAAAACGAGGTATACATAACACTCCAAAATGAATATTATATCTTATCATGAAACATAGAAGTGAGATGCGATATCGCGTTCTAAGAAGCATTAGAACTCTATAGTTACGATACGTAGACATCTGTAAACGCTATTTCCTAGCATGGAAGTGTCGCACTTACATTCCATTGAAGTGAATACGAGGTATACATAACATTACACAATGAATATTATATCTTATTACGAAACATAGAAATGGAATACGACATCTCGTTTTAAGAAGCATTAGCACATTATTGCTGTGATATGTAGACATCTGCAAACAATATTTCCTAGCAAGGAAGTGTCGCATTTACATTCTTTTGACGTGAATAGGATATATACATGACACTTCGCAAAGAATATTGTATCTTATCATGAAACATAGGAATGAGGTGCTATATCGCGTTTTGAGAAACATTAGAACTCTATTGCTAATATACGTAGACATCTGCACACGCTATTTCCTAGCATGGAAGTGTCGCATTTACATTCTTTTGAAGTGAATACGAGGTATACATAACACTCCAAAATGAATATTATATCTTATCACGAAACATAGAAATGAAATGCGACATCTCGTTTTAAGAAGCATTAGAACTCTATTGCTACGATACGTAATCATCTGCAACCACTATTTCCTAGCATGGAAGTGTCACGTTTACAATCCTTTGAAGTGAATACGAGATATTCATGTCACTTCGCAATGAATATTATATCTTATCATGAAACATAGAAGTGAGACGCGATATCGCGTTTTAAGAAGCATAAGAACTCTATTGCTACGATACGTTGACATCTGCAAACATTATTTCCTAGCATGGAAGTGTTGCATTTACATACTTGTGATGTGAAATCGAGGTATACATGACACTTCGCAATGAATATTATATCTTGTCATGAAATATAGATGTCAGATGCGATATCGCGTTCTAAGAAGCACTAGAACTCTATTGCTACGATACGTAGACATCTGCAAACGCTATTTCCTAGCATGAAAGTGTCGCATTTACATTCGTTTGAAGTGAATACGAGGTATGCATGACACGTCCCAATGAATATTATATCTTATCATGAAACATAGAAGTGAGATGCGATATCGCGTTTTAAGAAGCATTAGAACTCTATTGCTACGATACGTAGACTTCTGCAAACGCTATTTCCTAGCAAGGAAGTGTCGCATTTACATTCGTTTGAAGTGAATACGAGGTATGCATGACACGTCCCAATGAATATTATATCTTATCATGCAACATAGAAGTGAGATGCGACATCTCGTTTTAAGAAGCATTAGAACTCTATTGCTACGATACGTAGACATCTGCAAACGCTATTTCCTAGCATGGAAGTTTCGCATTTACATTCATTTGAAGTGAATACGAGATATACATGACACATCGGAATGAATATTATTTCTTATCATGAAACAAAGGAATGAGTTGCGATATCGCGTTATGAGAAGCATTAGAAAACTATTGCTTCGATAGGTAGACATCTGCAAGCGCTACATCCTAGCAAGCAAGTACCGCTTTTACATTCTTCTGAAGTGAATACGAGATATACACGACACTTCGCAATGAATATTATATCTTATCATGAAACATAGAAACGGGATGCGATATCGCTAATTAGGAAGCATTAGGACTCTATTGCTTTGATACGTAGACATCTGGAATCGCTATTTCCTAGAAAGGAAGTGGCGCATTTACATTTATTTGAAGTGCAGACGAGGAATACATAACACTTCGCAATGAATATTATATCTTATCATGAAACACAGAAATGGGATGCGATATCACGTTTTAAGAAGGAATAGATCTCTACTGCTTCGAAACATAGACATCTGGAAACGCTATTTCCTAGCAACGGAGTGTCGCATTTACATTCTTTTGAAGTGAATACGAGGTATACCTGACGCTTCGCAATGAATATTATATCTTATCATGAAACATAGAAGTGAGATGCGATATCGCGTTTTAAGAAGCACTAGAACTCTATTGCTTCGATACGTAGACATCTGCAAACGCTATTTCCTAGCAAGGGAGTGTCGCATTTACATTCTTTTGAAGTGAAAACGAGGTATACATGATACTCCGCAATGAATGTTATACCTTATCATGAAACATAGAAATGAAATGCGACATCTCGTTTTAAGAAGCATTAGAACTCTATTACTACGATACGTAGACATCCACAAATGCGATTTCCTAGCATGGAAGTGTCGCATTTACATACCTTTGAAGTGAATACGAGGCATACATGACACTTCGCAAAGAATATTGTATCTTATCATGAAACATAGGAATGAGGTGCTATATCGCGTTTTGAGAAACATTAGAACTCTATTGCTAATATACGTAGACATCTGCAAACGCTATTTCCTAGCATGGAAGTGTCGCATTTATATTCTTTTGAAGTGAATACGAGGTATACATAACACTCCAAAATGATTATTATATCTTATCACGAAACATAGAAATGAAACGCGACATCTCGTTTTAAGAAGCATTAGCACTTTATTGCTGTGATATGTAGACATCTGCAAACAATATTTCCTAGGAAGGAAGTGTCGCATTTACGTTCTTTTGACGTGAATACGATATATACATGACACTTCGCAAAGAATATTGTATATTATAATGAAACATAGGAATGAGGTGCTATATCGCGTTTTGAGAAACATTAGAACTCTATTGCTAATATACGTAGACATCTGCAAACGCTATTTCCTAGCATGGAAGTGTCGCATTTACATTCTTTTGAAGTGAATACGTGGTATACATGACACTTCGCAATGAGTATTATATCTTATCATGAAACATAGGAGTGAGATGCGATATGGCATTTTAAGAAGCATTAGAACTCTATTGCTACGATACGTAGACATCTGCAAACGCTATTTCCTAGCATGGAAGTTTCGCATTTACATTCATTTGAAGTGAATACGGGATATACATGACACATCGGAATGAATATTATTTCTTATCATGAAACAAAGGAATGAGTTGCGATATCGCGTTATGAGAAGCATTAGAAAACTATTGCTTCGATAGGTAGACATCTGCAAGCGCTACATCCTAGCAAGGAAGTACCGCTTTTACATTCTTCTGAAGTGAATACGAGATATACACGACACTTCGCAATGAATATTATATCTTATCATGAAACATAGAAACGGGATGCGATATCGCTAATTAGGAAGCACTAGAAACCTATTGCTTCGATACGTAGACATCTGGAATCGCTATTTCCTAGAAAGGAAGTGGCGCATTTACATTTATTTGAAGTGTAGACGAGGAATACATAACACTTCGCAATGAATATTATATCTTATCATGAGACACAGAAATGGGATGCGATATCACGTTTTAAGAAGGAATAGATCTCTACTGCTTCGACACATAGACATCTGGAAACGCTATTTCCTAGCAACGGAGTGTCGCATTTACATTCTTTTGAAGTGAATACGAGGTATACCTGACGCTTCGCAATGAATATTATATCTTATCATGTAACATAGAAGTGAGATGCGATATCGCGTTTTAAGAAGCACTAGAACTCTATTGCTTCGATACGTAGACATCTGCAAACGCTATTTCCTAGCAAGGGAGTGTCGCATTTACATTCTTTTGAAGTGAAAACGAGGTATACATGATACTCCGCAATGAATGTTATACCTTATCATGAAACATAGAAATGAAATGCGACATCTCGTTTTAAGAAGCATTAGAACTCTATTACTACGATACGTAGACATCCACAAATGCGATTTCCTAGCATGGAAGTGTCGCATTTACATACCTTTGAAGTGAATACGAGGTATACATGACACTTCGCAAAGAATATTGTATCTTATCATGAAACATAGGAATGAGGTGCTATATCGCGTTTTGAGAAACATTAGAACTCTATTGCTAATATACGTAGACATCTGCAAACGCTATTTCCTAGCATGGAAGTGTCGCATTTACATTCTTTTGAAGTGAATACGAGGTATACATAACACTCCAAAATGAATATTATATCTTATCACGAAACATAGAAATGAAATGCGACATCTCGTTTTAAGAAGCATTAGCACTTTATTGCTGTGATATGTAGACATCTGCAAACAATATTTCCTAGGAAGGAAGTGTCGCATTTACGTTCTTTTGACGTGAATACGATATATACATGACACTTCGCAAAGAATATTGTATATTATAATGAAACATAGGAATGAGGTGCTATATCGCGTTTTGAGAAACATTAGAACTCTATTGCTAATATACGTAGACATCTGCAAACGCTATTTCCTAGCATGGAAGTGTCGCATTTACATTCTTTTGAAGTGAATACGTGGTATACATGACACTTCGCAATGAGTATTATATCTTATCATGAAACATAGGAGTGAGATGCGATATGGCATTTTAAGAAGCATTAGAACTCTATTGCTACGATACGTAGACATCTGCAAACGCTATTTCCTAGCATGGAAGTTTCGCATTTACATTCATTTGAAGTGAATACGAGATATACATGACACATCGGAATGAATATTATTTCTTATCATGAAACAAAGGAATGAGTTGCGATATCGCGTTATGAGAAGCATTAGAAAACTATTGCTTCGATAGGTAGACATCTGCAAGCGCTACATCCTAGCAAGGAAGTACCGCTTTTACATTCTTCTGAAGTGAATACGAGATATACACGACACTTCGCAATGAATATTATATCTTATCATGAAACATAGAAACGGGATGCGATATCGCTAATTAGGAAGCATTAGAAACCTATTGCTTCGATACGTAGACATCTGGAATCGCTATTTCCTAGAAAGGAAGTGGCGCATTTACATTTATTTGAAGTGTAGACGAGGAATACATAACACTTCGCAATGAATATTATATCTTATCATGAAACACAGAAATGGGATGCGATATCACGTTTTAAGAAGGAATAGATCTCTACTGCTTCGACACATAGACATCTGGAAACGCTATTTCCTAGCAACGGAGTGTCGCATTTACATTCTTTTGAAGTGAATACGAGGTATACCTGACGCTTCGCAATGAATATTATATCTTATCATGAAACATAGAAGTGTGATGCGATATCGCGTTTTAAGAAGCACTAGAACTCTATTGCTTCGATACGTAGACATCTGCAATCTCTATTTCCTAGCAAGGGAGTGTCGCATTTACATTCTTTTGAAGTGAAAACGAGGTATACATGATACTCCGCAATGAATGTTATACCTTATCATGAAACATAGAAATGAAATGCGACATCTCGTTTTATGAAGCATTAGAACTCTATTACTACGATACGTAGACATGCACAAATGCGATTTCCTAGCATGGAAGTGTCGCATTTACATACCTTTGAAGTGAATACGAGGTATACATGACACTTCGCAATGAATATTATATCTTATCATGAAACATAGGGATGAGATGCGATATCGCGTTTTGAGAAGCATTAGATCTCTATTGCTACGATACGTAGAAATCTGCAAACGCTATTTCCTAGCAAGGAAGTGTCGCATTTACATTCTATTGAAGTGAAATCGAGGTATACACGATACTTCGCAATGAATATTATATCTTATCATGAAACATAGAAGTGAGACGCGATATCGCGTTTTAAGAAGCATAAGAACTCTATTGCTACGATACGTAGACATCTGCAAACACTATTTCCTAGCATGGAAGAGTTGCATTTACATTCTTGTGAAGTGAAATCGACGTATACATGACACTTCGCAATGAGTATTATATCTTATCATGAAACATAGAAGTGAGATGCGATATGGCATTTTAAGAAGCATTAAAACTCTATTGCTACGATACGTAGACATCTGCAAACGCTATTTCCTAGCATGGAAGTTTCGCATTTACATCCATTTGAAGTGAATACGAGAAATACATGACACATCGTAATGAATATTATTTCTTATCATGAAACAAAGGAATGAGTTGCGATATCGCGTTATGAGAAGCATTAGAACACTATTGCTTCGATAGGTAGACATCTGCAAGCGCTACATCCTAGCAAGGAAGTACCGCTTTTACATTCTTCTGAAGTGAATACGAGATATACACGACACATCGCAATGAATATTATATCTTATCATGAAACATAGAAACGGGAGGCGATATCGCTAATTAGGAAGCACTGGAACCCTATTGCTTCGATACGTAGACATCTGGAATCGCTATTTCCTAGAAAGGAAGTGGCGCATTTACATTTATTTGAAGTGTAGACGAGGTATACATGACACTTCGCAGTGAATATTATATCTTATCATGAAACATAGAAGTGAGATGCGATGTCGCGTTTTAGGAAGCATTAGAAGTCTATTGCTACGGTACGTAAACATCTGCAAACAATATTTCCTAGCAAGGAAGTGTCGCATTTACATTCCTTTGAAGTGAATTCGAGGTATACATAACACTCCAATATGAATATTATATCTTATCACGAAACATAGAAATGAAATGCGACATCTCGTTTTAAGAAGCATTAGAACTCTATTGCTACGATACGTAGACATCTGCAAACAATATTTCCTAGCAAGGAAGTTTCGCATTTACATTCTTTTGAAGTGAGTACGAGGTATACATAACACTCCAAAATGAATATTGTATCATATCACGAAACATAGAAATGAAATGCGACATCTCATATTAAGAATCATTAGAACTCTAATGCTACGATACGTAGACATCTGCAAACGCTATTTCCTAGCATGGAAGTGTCGCATTTACATTCTTTGAATTGAATACGAGGTATACATGACACTTCGCAATGAATATTATATCTTATCATGAAACATAGAAATGGGATGCGATATCACGTTTTAAGAAGCAATAGATCTCAACTGCTTCGACACATAGACATATGGAAACGCTATTTCCTAGCAACGGAGTGTCGCATTTACATTCTTTTGAAGTGAATACGAGATATACATGACACTTCGTAATGAATATTATATCTTATCATGAAACATAGAAGTGAGATGCGACATCTCGTTTTAAGAAGCATTAGAACTCTATTGCTACGATACCTAGACATCTGCAAACGCTATTTCCTAGCATGGAAGTGTCGCATTTACATTCTTTTTAAGTGAATACGAGGTATACATAACACTCCAAAATGAATACTATATCTTATCACGAAACATAGAAATGAAATGCGACATCTCGTTTTAAGAAGCATTAGAACTCTATTGCTACGATACGTAGACATCTGCAAACGCTATATCCTAGCAGGGAAGTGTCGCATTTACATTCTTTTGAAGTGAATACGAGGTATACATGACACTTCGCAGTGAATATTATATCTTATCATGAAACAT
Organism: Xylocopa sonorina; assembly: GCF_050948175.1. Taxonomy (NCBI): domain Eukaryota; kingdom Metazoa; phylum Arthropoda; class Insecta; order Hymenoptera; family Apidae; genus Xylocopa; species Xylocopa sonorina. The sequence continues at coordinate 157,361 of NW_027490098.1, forward strand.
AGAAGTGAGATGCGATGTCGCGTTTTAGGAAGCATTAGAAGTCTATTGCTACGGTACGTAAACATCTGCAAACAATATTTCCTAGCAAGGAAGTGTCGCATTTACATTCCTTTGAAGTGAATACGAGGTATACATAACACTCCAAAATGAATATTATATCTTATCACGAAACATAGAAATGAAATGCGACATCTCGTTTTAAGAAGCATTAGAACTCTATTGCTACGATACGTAGACATCTGCAAACGCTATTTCCTAGCCTGGAAGTGTCGCATTTACATTCTTTTGAAGTGAATACGAGATATACATGACACTTCGCAAAGAATATTATATCTTATCACGAAACATAGAAATGAAATGCGACATCACGTTTTAAAAAGCATTAGAAATCTATTGCTACGATACGTAGACATCTGCAAACAATATTTCCTAGCAAGGAAGTTTCGCATTTACATTCTTTTGAAGTGAGTACGAGGTATACATAACACTCCAAAATGAATATTGTATCATATCACGAAACATAGAAATGAAATGCGACATCTCATTTTAAGAATCATTAGAACTCTATTGCTACGATACGTAGACACCTGCAAACGCTATTTCCTAGCATGTAAGTGTCGCATTTACATTCTTTAGAAGTGAGTACGAGGTATACATGACACTTCGCAATGAATATTATACCTTATCATGAAACATATATGTGAGATGCGAAATCGCGTTTTAAGAAGCATTAGAAGTCTATTGCTACGATACGTAAACATCTGCAAACAATATTTCCTAGCAAGGAAGTGTCGCATTTACATTCCTTTGAAGTGAATACGAGGTATACATAACACTCCAAAATGAATATTATATCTTATCACGAAACATAGAAATGAAATGCGACATCTCGTTTTAAGAAGCATTAGAACTCTATTGCTACGATACGTAGACATCTGCAAAGGCTATATCCTAGCATGGAAGTGTCGCATTTACATTCTTTTGAAGTGAATACGAGGTATACATAACGCTCCAAAATGAATATTATATCTTATCACGAAACATAGAAATGAAATGCGACATCTCGTTTTAAGAAGCATTAGAACACTATTGCTGCGATACGTAGACATCTGCAAACGCTATTTCCTAGCAAGGAAGTGTCGCATTTACATTCTTTTGAAGTGAATACGAGGTATTCATAACACTCCAAAATGAATATTATATCTTATCACTAAACACAGAAAAGAAATGCGACATCTCGTTTTAAGAAGCATTAGAACTCTATTGCTACGATACGTAGACATCTGCAAACGCTATTTCCTAGCATGGAAGTGTCGCATTTACATTCTTCTGAAGTGAATACGAGGTATACATAACACTCTACAATGAATATTATACCTTATCACGAAACATAGAAATGAATTGCGACATCTCGATTTAAGAAGCATTAGAACACTATTGCTGCGATACGTAGGCATCCGCAAACACTATTTCCTAGAATGGAAGTGTCACATTTACATTCTTTTGAAGTGAATACGAGGTATACATAACACTCCAAAATGAATATTATATCTCATCACGATACATAGAAATGAAATGCGACATCACGTTTTAAGAAGCATTAGAACTCTATTGCTACGATACGTAGACATCTGCAAACTATATTTCCTAGCAAGGAAGTGTCGCATTTACATTCTTTTGAAGTGAATACGTGGTATACATAACACTCCAAAATGAATATTATATCTTATCACTAAACATAGAAATGAAATGCGACATCTCGTTTTAAGAAGCATTAGAACTCTATTGCTACGATACGTAGACATCTGCAAACGCTAAATCCTAGCATGGAAGTGTCGAATTTACATTCATTTGAAGTGCATGCGAGGTATACATAACACTTCGCAATGAATATTATATCTTATCATGAAACACAGAAGTAAGATGCGATATCGCGTTTTAAGAAGAATTAGGACATTATGGCCTCGACGCGGAGATATCTGCCGAGGCTATTTCCTAGCAAGGAAGTGTGGCCTTTACATTCTTTTGAAGTGAATACGAGGTATACATGACACTTCGCAATGAATATTATATCTTATCATGAAGCACAGAAGTAAGATGCGATATCGCGTTTTAAGAATAATTAGGACATTATGGCCTCGACGCGGAGATATCTGCAGAGGCTATTTCCTAGCAAGGAAGTGTGGCCTTTACATTCTTTTGAAGTGAATACAAGGTATACATGACACTTCGCAATGAATATTATATCTTATCATGAAACATAGAAGTAAGATGCGATATCGCGTTTTAAGAAGAATTAGGAACCCATTGCCTCGACGCGGAGACACCTGCAAAGGCTATTTTCTATCATTGAAGTGTCACATTTACATTCTTTTGAAGTGAATACGAGGTATACATAACACTCCAAAATGAATATTATATCTTATCACGATACATAGAAATGAAATGCGACATCACGTTTTAAGAAGCATTAGATCTCTATTGCTACGATACGTACACATCTGCAAACGCTATTTCCTAGCAAGGAAGTGTCGTATTTACATTCTCTTGAAGCGAATACGAGGTTTACATGACACTTCGCAATGAACATTATATCTTATCATGAAACACAGAAGTAAGATGCGATATCGCGTTTTAAGAAGAATTAGGACATTATGGCCTCGACGCGGAGATATCTGCACAGCCTATTTTCTATCATTGAAGTGTCACATTTACATTCTTTTGAAGTGAATACGAGGTATACATAACACTCCAAAATGAATATTATATCTTCTCACGATACATAGAAATGAAATGCGACATCACGTTTTAAGAAGCATTAGATCTCTATTGCTACGATACGTACACATCTGCAAACGCTATTTCCTAGCAAGGAAGTGTCGTATTTACATTCTCTTGAAGCGAATACGAGGTTTACATGACACTTCGCAATGAACATTATATCTTATCATGAAACACAGAAGTAAGATGCGATATCGCGTTTTAAGAAGAATTAGGACATTATGGCCTCGACGCGGAGATATCTGCACAGCCTATTTTCTATCATGGAAGTGACGCATTTACATTCTTTTGAAGTGAATACGAGGTATACATGACACTTTGCAATGAACATTATATCTTATCATGGAACATAGAAGTAAAATGCGATATCGCGTTTTAAGAAGAATTAGGACCCTATTACCTCGAAGCGGAGACATCTACAAACGCTATTTCCTTGCATGGAAGTGTCCCATTTACATTCTTTTGAAGTGAATACGAGGTATACATGACACTTTGCAATGAACATTATATCTAATCATGAGACATAGAAGTAAGATGCGATATCGCGTTTTAAGAAGAATTAGGACCCTATTACCTCGATGCGGAGACATCTACAAACGCTATTTCCTTGCATGGAAGTGTCCTATTTACATTATTTTGAAGTGAATACGAGGTATACATGACACTTCGCAATGAATATTGTACCTTATCACGAAACATAGAAATGAGATGTGATATCGCGATTTAAGAAGCATTAGAACACTATTGCTACGATACGAAGACATCTTCAAACGCTATCTCCTAGCAAGGAAGTGTCGCATTTACATTCTTTTGAGGTGAATACGAGGTAAACATGACACTTCGCAATGAACATTATATGTTATCATGAAACATAGAAGTAAGATGCGATATCGCGTTTTAAGAAGAATTAGGAACCCATTGCCTCGACGCGGAGACACCTGCAAAGGCTATTTTCTATCATTGAAGTGTTACATTTACATTCTTTTGTAGTGAATACGAGGTATACATGACACTTCACAATGAATATTATATCTTATCATGAAACATAGTAGTGAGATGCGATATCGCGTTCTATGAAGCATTAGAACTCTATTGCTACGATACGTAGGCATCTGCAAAGGCTATCTCTTAGCATGGAAGGGTCGCATTTACATTCATTTCAAGCGAATACGAGGTATACATGACACATCGCAATGAATATTATATCTTATCATGAAACATAGAAGTGAGATGCGATATCGCGTTTTAAGAAGAATTAGGACCCTATTACCTCGGTGCGGAGGCATCTACAAACGCTATTTCCTAGCATGGAAGTGTCACATTTACATTCTTTTGAAGTGAATACGAGGTATACATAACACTCCAAAATGAATATTATATCTTCTCACGATACATAGAAATGAAATGCGACATCACGTTTTAAGAAGCATTAGATCTCTATTGCTACGATACGTACACATCTGCAAACGCTATTTCCTAGCAAGGAAGTGTCGTATTTACATTCTCTTGAAGCGAATACGAGGTTTACATGACACTTCGCAATGAACATTATATCTTATCATGAAACACAGAAGTAAGATGCGATATCGCGTTTTAAGAAGAATTAGGACATTATGGCCTCGACGCGGAGATATCTGCACAGCCTATTTTCTATCATGGAAGTGACGCATTTACATTCTTTTGAAGTGAATACGAGGTATACATGACACTTTGCAATGAACATTATATCTTATCATGGAACATAGAAGTAAAATGCGATATCGCGTTTTAAGAAGAATTAGGACCCTATTACCTCGAAGCGGAGACATCTACAAACGCTATTTCCTTGCATGGAAGTGTCCCATTTACATTCTTTTGAAGTGAATACGAGGTATACATGACACTTTGCAATGAACATTATATCTAATCATGAGACATAGAAGTAAGATGCGATATCGCGTTTTAAGAAGAATTAGGACCCTATTACCTCGATGCGGAGACATCTACAAACGCTATTTCCTTGCATGGAAGTGTCCTATTTACATTATTTTGAAGTGAATACGAGGTATACATGACACTTCGCAATGAATATTGTACCTTATCACGAAACATAGAAATGAGATGTGATATCGCGATTTAAGAAGCATTAGAACACTATTGCTACGATACGAAGACATCTTCAAACGCTATCTCCTAGCAAGGAAGTGTCGCATTTACATTCTTTTGAGGTGAATACGAGGTAAACATGACACTTCGCAATGAACATTATATGTTATCATGAAACATAGAAGTAAGATGCGATATCGCGTTTTAAGAAGAATTAGGAACCCATTGCCTCGACGCGGAGACACCTGCAAAGGCTATTTTCTATCATTGAAGTGTTACATTTACATTCTTTTGTAGTGAATACGAGGTATACATGACACTTCACAATGAATATTATATCTTATCATGAAACATAGTAGTGAGATGCGATATCGCGTTCTATGAAGCATTAGAACTCTATTGCTACGATACGTAGGCATCTGCAAAGGCTATCTCTTAGCATGGAAGGGTCGCATTTACATTCATTTCAAGCGAATACGAGGTATACATGACACATCGCAATGAATATTATATCTTATCATGAAACATAGAAGTGAGATGCGATATCGCGTTTTAAGAAGAATTAGGACCCTATTACCTCGGTGCGGAGGCATCTACAAACGCTATTTCCTAGCATGGAAGTGTCACATTTACATTCTTTTGAAGTGAATACGAGGTATACATGACACTTCGCAATGAATATTATATCATATCACGAAACATAGAAATGAAATGCGACATCTCGCTTTAAGAAGCATTAGAACTCTATTGCTACGATACGTAGACATCTGCAAACGCTATATCCTAGCATGGAAGTGTCGCATTTACATTCTTTTGAAGTGAATACGTGGTGTACATGACACTTCGCAATGAATATTATATCTTATCATGAAACATAGAAGTGAGATGCGATATCGCGTTATAAGAGTCATTAGAACTCTATTGCTACGATACGTAGACATCTGCAAACAATATTTCCTAGCAAGGAAGTGTCGCATTTACATTCTTTTGAAGTGAATACGAGGTATACATAACACTCCAAAATGAATATTATATCTTATCACTAAACATAGTAATGAAATGCGACATCTCGTTCTAAGAAGCATAAGAACTCTACTGCTACGATACGTAGACATCTGCAAACGCTATTTCCTAGTATGGAAGTGTCACATTTACATTCTTTTGAAGTGAGTTCGTGGTATACATAACACTTCAAAATGAATATTATATCATATCACTAAACATAGAAATGAAATGCGACATCTCGTTTTAAGAAGCATTAGAACTCTATTGCTACGATACGTAGACATCTGCAAACGCTATATCCTTGCATGGAAGTGTCGCATTTACATTCTTTTGAAGTGAATACGTGGTGTACATGACACTTCGCAATGAATATTATATCTTATCATGAAACATAGAAGTGAGATGCGATATCGCGTTTTAAGAAGCATTAGAACTCTATTGCTACGATACGTAGACATCTGCAAACGCTATTTCCTAGCATGGAAGTGTCGCTTTTACATTCTTTTGAAGTGAATACGAGGTATGCATAACACTCCAAAATGAATATTATATCTTATCACGGATCATAGAAAAGAAATGCGACATCTCGTTATAAGAAGCGTTAGAGCACTATTGCTAAGATACGTAGATATCTGCAAACGCTATTTCCTAGCATGTATGTGTCGCATTTACATTCTTTTGAAGTGAATACGTGGTATACATGACACTTCGCAATGAATATTATATCTAACCATGAAACATAGAAGTGAGATGCGATATCGTGTTTTAGGAAGCATTAGTACTCCATTGCTACGATCCGCAGACATCTGCAAACGCTATTTCCTAGCATGGAAGTGTCGCATTTACATTCTTTTGAAGTGAATACGAGGTATACATAACACTCTACAATGAATATTATACCTTATCACGAAACGTAGAAATGAAATGCGACATCTCGATTTAAGAAGCATTAGAACACTATTGCTGCGATACGTAGACATCTGCAAACGCTATTTCCTATCAAGGAAGTGTCGCATTTACATTCATTTGAAGTGAATACGAGGTATACATAACACTCCAAAATGAATATTATATCTTATCACTAAACATAGAAATGAAATGCGACATCTCGTTTTAAGAAGCATTAGAACTCTATTGCTACGATACGTAGACATCTGCAAACGCTATTTCCTAGCATGGAAGTATCACATTTACATTCTTTTGAAGTGAATACGAGGTATACATAACACTCCAAAATGTATATTATATCTTATCACGATACATAGAAATGAAATGCGACATCACGTTTTAAGAAGCATTAGAACTCCATTGCTACGATACGTAGACATCTGCAAACAATATTTCCTAGCAAGGAAGTGTCGCATTTACATTCTTTTGAAGTGAATACGTGGTATACATAACACTCCAAAATGAATATTATATCTTATCACTAAACATAGAAATGAAATGCGACATCTCGTTTTAAGAAGCATTAGAACTCTATTGCTACGATACGTAAACATCTGCAACCACTATTTCCTAGCATGGAAGTGTCACGTTTACATTCCTTTGAAGTGAATATGAGATAAACATGACACTTCGCAATGAATATTATATCTTATCATGAAACATAGAAGTGAGATGCGATATCGCGTTTTAGGAAGCATTAGAACTCTATTGCTACGATACGTAGACATCTGCAAACGCTATTTCCTAGCATGGAAGTGTAGCATTTACATTCTTTTGAAGTGAATACGAGGTATGCATAACACTCCAAAATGAATATTATATCTTATCACGAATCATAGAAAAGAAATGCGACATCTCGTTATAAGAAGCGTTAGAACACTATTGCTAAGATACGTAGATATCTGCAAACGCCATTTCCGAGCATGTATGTGTCGCATTTACATTCTTTTGAAGTGAATACGAGGTATACATGACACTTCGCCATGAATATTATATCTAACCATGAAACATAGAAGTGAGATGCGATATCGTGTTTTAGGAAGCATTAGAACTCTATTGCTACGATCCGTAGACATCTGCAAACGCTATTTCCTAGCATGGAAGTGTCGCATTTACATTCTTTTGAAGTGAATACGAGGTATACATAACACTCTACAATGAATATTATACCTTATCACGAAACGTAGAAATGAAATGCGACATCTCGATTTAAGAAGCATTAGAACACTATTGCTGCGATACGTAGACATCTGCAAACGCTATTTCCTATCAAGGAAGTGTCGCATTTACATTCTTTTGAAGTGAATACGAGGTATACATAACACTCCAAAATGAATATTATATCTTATCACTAAACATAGAAATGAAATGCGACATCTCGTTTTAAGAAGCATTAGAACTCTATTGCTACGATACGTAGACATCTGCAAACGCTATTTCCTAGCATGGAAGTATCACATTTACATTCTTTTGAAGTGAATACGGGGTATACATAACACTCCAAAATGAATATCATATCTCATCACGAAACATAGACATGAAATGCGATATCGCGATTTAGGAAGCATTAGAACTCTATTGCTACGATCCGTAGACATCTGCAAACGCTATTTCCTAGAATGGAAGTGTCACATTTACATTCTTTTGAAGTGAATACGAGGTATACATAACACTCCAAAATGAATATTATATCTTATCACGATACATAGAAATGAAATGCGACATCACGTTTTAAGAAGCATTAGAACTCTATTGCTACGATACGTAGACATCTGCAAACAATATTTCCTAGCAAGGAAGTGTCGCATTTACATTCTTTTGAAGTGAATACGTGGTATACATAACACTCCAAAATGAATATTATATCTTATCACTAAACATAGAAATGAAATGCGACATCTCGTTTTAAGAAGCATTAGAACTCTATTGCTACGATACGTAAACATCTGCAACCACTATTTCCTAGCATGGAAGTGTCACGTTTACATTCCTTTGAAGTGAATATGAGATAAACATGACACTTCGCAATGAATATTATATCTTATCATGAAACATAGAAGTGAGATGCGATATCGCGTTTTAGGAAGCATTAGAACTCTATTGCTACGATACGTAGACATCTGCAAACGCTATTTCCTAGCATGGAAGTGTAGCATTTACATTCTTTTGAAGTGAATACGAGGTATGCATAACACTCCAAAATGAATATTATATCTTATCACGAATCATAGAAAAGAATTGCGACATCTCGTTTTAAGAAGCATTAGAACTCTATTGCTACGATACGTAGATATCTGCAAACGCCATTTCCTAGCATGGAAATGTCGCATTTTCATTCTTTTGAAGTGAATACGAGGTATACATGATAATCCGCAATGAATATTATATCTTATCATGAAACATAGAAGTGTGATGCGATATCGCGTTTTAGAAAGCATTAGAACTCTATTGCTACGATACGAAGACATCTGCAAACGCTATTTCCTAGCATGTATGTGTCGCATTTACATTCTTTTGAAGTGAATACGAGGTATACATAACACTCTACAATGAATATTATACCTTATCACGTAACATAGAAATGAAATGCGACATCTCGTTTTAAGAAGCATTAGGACACTATTGCTGCGATGCGTAGACATCTGCAAACGCTATTTCCTAGCAAGGAAGTGTCGCATTTACATTCTTTTGAAGTGAATACGTGGTGTACATGACACTTCGCAATGAATATTATATCTTATCATGAAACATAGAAGTGAGATGCGATATCGCGTTTTAAGAAGCATTAGAACTCTATTGCTACGATACGTAGACATCTGCAAACGCTATTTCCTAGCATGGAAGTGTCGCGTTTACATTTCTTTGAAGTGAATACGAGGTATGCATAACACTCCAAAATGAATATTATATCTTATCACGAATCATAGAAAAGAAATGCGACATCTCGTTATAAGAAGCATTAGAACTCTATTGCTACGATAAGTAGATATCTGCAAACGCTATTTCCTAGCATATATGTGTCGCATTTACATTCCTATGAAGTGAATACGAGGTATACATGACACTTCGCAATGAATATTATATCTTATCACGAAACTGGGAAATGAGGAGCGACATCACGTTTTAAGAAGCATTGAAACCCTATTGTTTCGAGACTTAGACATCTGGAAACGCTATTTCCTAGCAAGTAAGTGTCGCATTTACATTCTTTAGAAGCGAATACGAAGTATACATCACATTTCGCAATGGATATTATGTCTTATCATGAAACATAGAAATGAGATGCGATATCGCGTTTTAAGCAGTGTCAGAACGCTATTGCTACGATACGAAGATATCTGCAAACGCTATTTCCTAGAAAGAAAGTGTCGCATTTACATTCTTTTGAAGTGAATGCGAGGTATACATAACACTCTACAATGAATATTATACCTTATCACGAAACATAGAAATGAAATGCGACATCTCGTTTTAAGAAGCATTAGCACTTTACTGCTGTGATATGTAGACATTTGCAAACAATATTTCCTAGCAAGGAAGTGTCGCATTTACATTTCTTTGAAGTGAATACGAGGTATACATGACACTTTGCAATGAACATTATATCTTAACATGAAACATAGAAGTAAGATGCGATATCGCGTTTTAAGAAGAATTAGGTCCCTATTACCTCGATGCGGAGACATCTACAAACGCTATTTCCTTGCATGGAAGTGCCCTATTTACATTATTTTGAAGTGCATACGAGGTATACATGACACTTCGCAATGAATATTGTACCTTATCACGAAACATAGAAATGAGATGTGATATCGCGTTTTAAGAAGCATTAGAGCACTGCTGCTACGATACGTAGACATCTGCAAACGCTATTTCCTAGCATGTATGTGTCGCATTTACATTCTTTTGAAGTGAACACGAGGTATACATGACCCTTCGCAATGAATATTATATCATATCATGAAACATAGATGTGTGATGCGATATCGCGTTTTAGGAAGCATTAGAACTCTGTTGCTACGATACGTAGACATCTGCAAACGCTATTTCCTAGCATGGAAGTGTCGCATTTACATTTCTTTGAAGTGAATACGAGGTATACATGACACTTCACAATGAATATTATATCTTATCATGAAACATAGTAGTGAGATGCGATATCGCGTTTTAGGAAGCGTTAGAACTCTATTGCTACGATCCGTAGACATCTGCAGACGCTATTTCCTAGCATGGAAGTGTCGCATTTACATTCTTTTGAAGTGAATACGAGGTATACATAACACTCTACAATGAATATTATACCTTATCACGAAACGTAGGAATGAAATGCGACATCTCGTTTTAAGAAGCATTAGAACACTATTGCTGCGATATGTAGACATCTGCAAACGCTATTTCCTAGCATGGAAGTGTCACATTTACTTTCTTTTGAAGTGAATACTAGGTACACATAACACTCCAAAATGAATATTACATCTTATCACGAAACATAGAAATGAAATGCGACATCTCGTTTTAAGAAGCATTAGAACTCTATTGCTACGATACGTAGACATCTGGAAACGCTATTTCCTAGCATGGAAGTGTCACATTTACATTCTTTTGAAGTGAATACGAGGTATACATAACATTCCAAAATGAATATTATATCTTATCTCGAAACATAGAAAAGAAATGCGACATCTCGTTTTAAGAAGCATTAGAACTCTATTGCTACGATACGTAGACATCTGCAAACGCTATTTCCTAGCATGGAAGTGTCGCATTTACATTCTTTTGAAGTGAATACGAGATATACATGACACTTCGCAAAGAATATTATATCTTATCATGAAACATAGGAATGAGGTGCTATATCGCGTTTTGAGAAGCATTAGAACACTATTGCTGCGATATGTAGACATCTGCAAACGCTATTTCCTAGCATGGAAGTGTCACATTTACATTCTTTTGAAGTCAATACGAGGTATACATAACACTCCAAAATGAATATTATATCTTATCACGAAACATAGAAATGTAATGCGACATCACGTTTTAAGAAGCATTAGAACCCTATTGCTACGATGCGTAGACATCTGCAAACAATATTTCCTAGCAAGGAAGTGTCGCATTTACATTCTTTTGAAGTGAATACGAGGTATACATAACACTCCAAAATGAATATTATATCTTATCACTAAACATAGAAATGAAATGCGACATCTCGTTTTAAGAAGCATTAGAACTCTATTGCTACGATACGTAGACATCTGCAAACGCTATTTCCTAGCATGGAAGTGTCGCATTTACATTTCTTTGAAGTGAATACGAGGTATATATGACACTTCGCAATGAATATTATATCTTATCATGAAAGATAGAAGTGTGATGCGATATCGCGTTTTAGGAAGCATTAGAACTCTATTGCTACGATACGTAAACATCTGCAAACGCTATTTCCTAGCATGTATGTGTCGCATTTACATTCTTTTGAAGTGAACACGAGGTATACATGACCCTTCGCAATGAATATTATATCTTATCATGGAACATAGAAGTGAGATGCGATATCGCGTTTTAGGAAGCATTAGAACTCTATTGCTACGATACGTAGACATCTGCAGACGCTATTTCCTAGCATGGAAGTGTCGCATTTACATTCTTTTGAAGTGAATACGAGGTATGCATAACACTCTACAATGAATATTATACCTTATCACGAATCGTAGGAATGAAATGCGACATCTCGTTTTAAGAAGCATTAGAACACTATTGCTGCGATATGTAGACATCTGCAAACGCTATTTCCTAGCAAGGAAGTGTCGCATTTACATTCTTTTGAAGTGAATACGAGGTATACATAACACTCCAAAATGAATATTATATCTTATCACTAAACATAGAAATGAAATGCGACATCTCGTTTTAAGAAGCATTAGAACTCTATTGCTACGATACGTAGAAATCTGCAAACGCTATTTCCTAGCATGGAAGTGTCACATTTACATTCTTTTGAAGTGAGTGCGAGGTATACATAACACTCCAAAATGAATATTATATCATATAACGAAACATAGAGATGAAATGCGACATCCCGTATTAAGAAGCATTAGAACTCTATTGCTACGATACGTAGACATCTGCAAACGCTATTTTCTAGCATGGAAGTGTCGCATTTACATTTCTTTGAAGTGAATACGAGATATACATGACACTTCGCAAAGAATATTATATCTTATCATGAAACATAGGAATGAGGTGCTATATCGCGTTTTGAGAAGCATTATAACTCTATTGCTAATATACGTAGACATCTGCAAACGCTATTTCCTAGCATGGAAGTGTCGCATTTACATTCTCTTGAAGTGAATACGAGGTATACCTAACACTCCAAGATGAATATTATATCTTATCACGAAACATAGAAACGGAATGCGACATCTCGTTTTAAGAAGCATTAGAAATCTATTGCTACGATACGTAGACATCTGCAAACGCTATTTCCTAGCATGGAAGTGTCGCATTTACATTTCTTTGAAGTGAATACGAGCTATATATGACACTTCGCAATGAATATTATATCTTATCATGAAAGATAGAAGTGTGATGCGATATCGCGTTTTAGGAAGCATTAGAACTCTATTGCTACGATACGTAAACATCTGCAAACGCTATTTCCTAGCATGTATGTGTCGCATTTACATTCTTTTGAAGTGAACACGAGGTATACATGACCCTTCGCAATGAATATTATACCTTATCATGGAACATAGAAGTGAGATGCGATATCGCGTTTTAGGAAGCATTAGAACTCTATTGCTACGTTCCGTAGACATCTGGAAACGCTATTTCCTGGCATGGAAGTGTCACATTTACATTCTTTTGAAGTGAATACGAGGTATACATAACACTCCAAAATGAATATTATATCTTATCACGAAACATAGAAATGAAATGCGACATCCCGTAGTAAGAAGCATTAGAACTCTATTGCTACGATACGTAGAAATCTGCAAACGCTATTTCCTAGCATGGAAGTGTCACATTTACATTCTTTTGAAGTGAGTGCGAGGTATACATAACACTCCAAAATGAATATTATATCATATAACGAAACATAGAGATGAAATGCGACATCCCGTATTAAGAAGCATTAGAACTCTATTGCTACGATACGTAGACATCTGCAAACGCTATTTTCTAGCATGGAAGTGTCGCATTTACATTTCTTTGAAGTGAATACGAGATATACATGACACTTCGCAAAGAATATTATATCTTATCATGAAACATAGGAATGAGGTGCTATATCGCGTTTTGAGAAGCATTATAACTCTATTGCTAATATACGTAGACATCTGCAAACGCTATTTCCTAGCATGGAAGTGTCGCATTTACATTCTCTTGAAGTGAATACGAGGTATACCTAACACTCCAAGATGAATATTATATCTTATCACGAAACATAGAAACGGAATGCGACATCTCGTTTTAAGAAGCATTAGAAATCTATTGCTACGATACGTAGACATCTGCAAACGCTATTTCCTAGCATGGAAGTGTCGCATTTACATTTCTTTGAAGTGAATACGAGGATTATATGACACTTCGCAATGAATATTATATCTTATCATGAAAGATAGAAGTGTGATGCGATATCGCGTTTTAGGAAGCATTAGAACTCTGTTGCTACGATACGTAGACATCTGCAAACGCTATTTCCTAGCATGGAAGTGTCGCATTTACATTTCTTTGAAGTGAATACGAAGTATACATGACACTTCACAATGAATATTATATCTTATCATGAAACATAGTAGTGAGATGCGATATCGCGTTTTAGGAAGCGTTAGAACTCTATTGCTACGATACGTAGACATCTGCAGACGCTATTTCCTAGCATGGAAGTGTCGCATTTACATTCTTTTGAAGTGAATACGAGATATACATGACACTTCGCAAAGAATATTATATCTTATCATGAAACATAGGAATGAGGTGTTATATCGCGTTTTGAGAAGCATTAGAACTCTATTGCTAATATACGTAGACATCTGCAAACGCTATTTCCTAGCATGGAAGTGTCGCATTTACATTCTCTTGAAGTGAATACGAGGTATACATAACATTCCAAAATGAATATTATATCTTATCACGAAACATAGAAATGAAATGCGACATCTTGTTTTAAGAAGCATTAGAACTCTATTGCTACGATACGTAAACATCTGCAACCGCTATTTCCTAGCATGTATGTGTCGCATTTACATTCCTTTGAAGTGAATACAAGGTATACATGACACTTCGCAATGAATATTATATCTTATCATGAAACATAGAAGTGTGATGCGATATCGCGTTTTAGGAAGCATTAGAACTCTGTTGCTACGATACGTAGACATCTGCAAACGCTATTTCCTAGCATGGAAGTGTCGCATTTACATTCGCTTGAAGTGAATACGAGGTATACATAACACTCCAAAATGAATATAATATCTTATCACGATACATAGAAATGAAATGCGACATCTCGTTTTAAGATGCATTAGAACTCTATTGCTACGATACGTAAACATCTGCAACAGCTATTTCCTAGCATGTATGTGTCGCATTTACATTCTTTTGAAGTGAATACGAGGTATACATAACCCTTCGCAATGAATATTATATCTTATCATGAAACATAGTAGTGTGATGCGATATCGCGTATTAGGAAGCATTACAACTCTATTGCTATGATACGTAGACACCTGGAAACGCTATTTCCTAGCATGTAAGCGTCGCACTTACATTCTTTTGAAGTGAATACGAGGTATACATGACACTTCGTAATGAATATTATATCTTATCATGAAACATAGAAGTGAGATGCGATATCGCGTTTTAAGAAGCATTAGAACTCTATTGCTACGATCCGTAGACATCTGCAAACGCTATTTCCTAGCATGGAAGTGTCGCATTTACATTCTTTTGAAGTGAATACGAGGTATACATAACACTCTACAATGAATATTATACCTTATCTCGAAACATAGAAATGACATGCGACATCTCGTTTTAAGAAGCACTGGAACTCTATTGCTACGATACGTAGACATCTGCAAACGCTATTTCCTAGCATGGAAGTGTCGCATTTACATTTCCATGAAGTGAATACGAGGTATACATGACACTTCGCAATGAATATTATATCTTATTATGAAACATAGAAGTGTGATGCGATATCGCGTATTAGGAAGCATTAGAACTCTATTGCTACTATACGTAGACATCTGCAAACGCTATTTCCTAGCATGGAAGTGTCGCATTTACATACCTTTGAAGTGAATACGAGATATACATGACACTTCGCAATGAATATTATATCTTATCATGAAACATAGAAGTGAGATGCGATATCGCGTTTTAAGAAGCATCAGAACTCTATTGCTACGATACGTAGACATCAGCAAACGCTATTTCCTAGCATGAAAGTGTCGCATTTACATTCGTTTGAAGTGAATACGAGGTATGCATGACACGTCCCAATGAATATCATATCTTATCATGAAACATAGAAGTGACATGCGATATCGCGTTTTAAGAAGCATTAGAACTCTATTGCTACAATACGTAGACTTCTGCAAACGCTATTTCCTAGCAAGGAAGTGTCGCATTTATATTCGTTTGAAGTGAATACGAGGTATGCATGACAATTCGCAATGTATGTTATATCTTATCATGAAACATGGATGTCAGATGCGATATCGCGTTTTAAGAAGCACTAGAACTCTATTGCTACGGTACGTAGACATCTGCAAACGCTATTTCCTAGCATGGAAGTGTCGCATTTTCATTCATTTGAAGTGAATACGAGGTATACATGACACTTCGCAATGAATATTATACCTTATCATGAAACATAGAAGGGAGATGCGATATCGCGTTTTAGGAAGCATTGGAAATCTATTGCTGCGATACGTAGACATCTGCAAACGCTATTTCCTAGCAAGGAAGTGTCGCATTTATATTCGTTTGAAGTGAATACGAGGTATGCATGACAATTCGCAATGTATGTTATATCTTATCATGAAACATAGATGTCAGATGCGATATCGCGTTTTAAGAAGCACTAGAACTCTATTGCTACGGTACGTAGACATCTGCAAACGCTATTTCCTAGCATGGAAGTGTCGCATTTTCATTCATTTGAAGTGAATACGAGGTATACATGACACTTCGCAATGAATATTATACCTTATCATGAAACATAGAAGGGAGATGCGATATCGCGTTTTAGGAAGCATTGGAACTCTATTGCTGCGATACGTAGACATCTGCAAACGCTATTTCCTAGCATGGAAGTGTCGCATTTACATTCTTTTGATGTGAATACGAGATATGCATGACACTTCGCAATGAATATTATATCTTATCATGAAACATAGGAATGAGGTGCTATATCGCGTTTTGAGAAGCATTAGAACTCTATTGCTACGATACGTAGACATCTGCAAACGCTATTTCCTAGCATGGAAGTGTCGCATTTACATTCTTTTGAAGTGAATACGAGGTATACATGACACATCGCAATGAATATTATATCTTATCATGAAACATAAAAGTGAGATGCGATATCGCGTTCTAAGTTTCATTAGAACTCTATCGCTACGATACGTAGACATCTGCAACGGCTATTCCCTAGCATAGAAGGGTCGCATTTACATTCTTTTGAAGTGAGTGCGAGGTATAGATATCACTCCATAATGAATATTATATCTTATCATGAAACATAACAGTGAGATGCGACATCTCGTTTTAAGAAGCATTATTACTCTATTGCTACGGTACGTAGACATCTGCAAACGCTATTTCCTAGCATGGAAGTGTCGCATTTACATTCATTTGAAGTGAATACGAGGTATACATGACGCTTCGCAATGAATATTATACCTTATCATGAAACATAGAAGAGAGATGCAATATCGCGTTTTAGGAAGCATTGGAACTCTATTGCTGCGATACGTAGACATCTGCAAACTCTATTTCCTAGCATGGAAGTGTCGCATTTACATTCTTTTGATGTGAATACGAGATATACATGACACTTCGCAATAAATATTATATCTTATCATGAAAAATAGGAATGAGGTGCTATATCGCGTTTTGGGAAGCATTAGAACTCTATTGCCTATATACGTAGACATCTGCAAGCTCTATTTCCTAGCAAGGAAATTTCGCACTTACATTCCACTCAAGTGAATACGAGGTATACATAACGTTACACTATGATAATTATATCTTATTACGAAACATAGATATGAAATACGACATCTCGTTTTAAGAAGCATTAGTACTCTACTGCTGTGATACGTAGACATCTGCAAACAATATTTCCTAGCAAGGAAGTGTCGCATTTACATTCTTGTGAAGTGAAATCGAGGTATACATGACACTTCGCAATGAATATTATATCTTATCATGAAACATAGAAGTGTGATGCGATATCGCATGTTAAGAAGCATTAGAAACCTATTGCTACGATACGTAGACATCTGCAAACGCTACTTCCTAGCATGGAAGTGTCGCATTTACATTCTTTTGAAGTGAATACGAGGTATACATGACACTTCGCAATGAATATTATATCTTATCATGAAACATAGAAGTGAGATGCGATATGGCATTTTAAGAATCATTAGAACTCTATTGTTTCGTCACGTAGTCATCTGGAAACTCTATTTCCTAGCAAGGAAGTGTCGCATTTACATCCTTTTGAAGTGAATACGAAGTATACAAGACACTTCGCAATGAATATTATATCTGATCATGAAACATAGATATGAGATGCGACATCTCGTTTTAAGAAGCATTAGAACTCTATTGCTGCGATACGTAGACATCTGCAAACGCTATTTCCTAGCATGGAAGTGTCGCATTTACATTCTATTGATGTGAATACGAGATGTACATGACACTTCGCAATGAATATTATATCTTATCATGAAACATAGGAATGAGGTGCTATATCGCGTTTTGAGAAGCATTGGAACTCTATTGCTACGATACATAGACATCTGCAAACGCTATTTCCTAGCATGGAAGTGTCGCATTTTCATTCATTTGAAGTGAATACGATGTATACATGACACTTCGCAATGAATATTATACCTTATCATGAAACATAGAAGGGAGATGCGATATCGCGTTTTAGGAAGCATTGGAACTCTATTGCTGCGATACGTAGACATCTGCAAACGCTATTTCCTAGCATGGAAGTGTCGCATTTACATTCTTTTGATGTGAATACGAGATATGCATGACACTTCGCAATGAATATTATATCTTATCATGAAACATAGGAATGAGGTGCTATATCGCGTTTTGAGAAGCATTAGAACTCTATTGCTACGATACGTAGACATCTGCAAACGCTATTTCCTAGCATGGAAGTGTCGCATTTACATTCTTTTGATGTGAATACGAGGTATACATAACACTTCGCAATGAATATTATATCTTATCATGAAACATAGAAGTGAGATGCGAGTTCGCGTTTTAAGGAGCATTAGAACTCTATTGCTACGATACGTAGACATCTGCAAACGCTATTTCCTAGCATGGAAGTGTCTTATTTACGTTCTTTTGAAGTGAATACGAGGTATACATGACACTTCGCAATGAATATTATATCTTATCATGAAACATAGAGGTGAGATGCGACATCGCGTTCTAAGAAGCACTAGAACTCTATTGCTACGATACCTAAACATCTGCAAACGCTATTTCCTAGGATGGAAGGGTCGCATTTACATTCTTTTGAAGTGAGTACGAGGTATACATAACACTCCATAATGAATATTATATCTTCTCATGAAACATAGGAATGAGGTGCTATATCGCGTTTTGAGAAGCATTAGAACTCTATTGCTACGATACGTAGACATCTGCAATCGCTATTTCCTAGCATGGAAGTGTCGCATTTACATTCGTTTGAAGTCAATACGAGATATACATGACACTTCGCAATGAATGTTATATCTTATCATGAAACATAGGAATGAGATGCGATATCGCGTTTTAAGAAGCATTAGAACTCTATTGCTACGATACGTAGACATCTGCAAACGCTATTTCCTAGCATGGAAGTGTCGCATTTACATTCGTTTGAAGTGAATACGAGATATACATGACACTTCGCAATGAATATTATATCTTATCATGAAACATAGGAATGAGATGCGATATCGCGTTTTAAGAAGCATTAGAACTCTATGGCTACGATACGTAGACATCTGCAAACGCTATTTCCTAGCATGGAAGTGTCGCATTTACATTCGTTTGAAGCGAATACGAGATATACATGACACTTCGCAATGAATATTATATCTTATCATGAAACATAGGAATGAAGTGCTATATCGCGTTTTGAGAAGCATTAGAACTCTATTGCTACGATACGTAGACATCTGCAAACGCTATTTCCTAGCATGGAAGTGTCGCATTTACATTCTTTTGATGTGAATACGAGATATACATGACTCTTCGCAATGAATATTATATCTTCTCATGAAACATAGAAGTGAGATGCGATATCGCGTTTTAAGAAGCATTAGAACTCTATTGCTCCGATACGTAGACATCTGCAAACGCTATTTCCTAGCATGGAAGTGTCGCATATACATTCGTCTGAAGTGAATACGAGATATACATGACACTTCGCAATGAATATTATACCTTATCATGAAACATAGAAGTGAGATGCGATATCGCGTTTTAAGGAGCATTAGAACTCTATTGCTACGATACGTAGACATCTGCAAACGCTATTTCCTAGCATGGAAGTGTCGCATTTACATTCATTTGAAGTGAATACGAGGTATACATTACACTTCGCAATGAATATTATACCTTATCATGAAACATAGAAGGGAGATGCGATATCGCGTTCTAGGAAGCATTGGAACTCTATTGCTGCGATACGTAGACATCTGCAAACGCTATTTCCTATCAAGGAAGTGTCGCATTTACATTCTTGTGAAGAGAAATCGAGGAATACATGACACTTCGCAATGAATATTATATCTTATCATATAACATAGAAGTGAGATGCGATATCGCGTCTTAAGAAGCATTAGAACCCTATTGCTACGATACGTGGACATCTGCAACCGCTACTTCCTAGCATGAAAGTGTCGCATTTACATTCATTTGAAGTGAATACGAGGTATACATGACACTCCACAATGAATATTATATCTTATCACGGAACATAGAAATGAAATGAGGCATCTCGTTATAAGAAGCATTAGAACTCTATTGCTACGATACGTAGACATCTGCAAACGCTATTTCCTAGCATGGAAGTGTCGCATTTACATTCTTTTGAAGTGAATACGAGTTATACATGACACTTCGCAATGAATATTATATCTTATCATGAAAGATAAAAGTGAGATGCGATATCGCGTTCTAAGAAGCATTAGAACTCTATTGCTACGATACGTAGACATCTGCAAATGCTATTCCTCAGCATGGAAGGGTCGCATTTACATTCTTTTGAAGTGAGTACTTGGTATACATATCACTCCATAATGGATATTATATCTTATCATGAAACATAGCAGTGAGATGCGACATCTCGTTTTAAGAAGCATTATTACTCTATTGCTACGGTACGTAGACATCTGCAAACGCTATTTCCTAGCATGGAAGTGTCATATTTACATTCTTTTGAAGTGAATACGAGGTATACATGACACTTCGCAATGAATATTATATCTTATCATGAAACATAGAAGTGAGATGCGATATCGCGTTTTAAGGAGCATTAGAACTCTATTGCTACGATACGTAGACATCTGCAAACGCAATTTCCTAGCATGGAAGTGTCTTATTTACGTTCTTTTGAAGTGAATACGAGGTATACATGACACTTCGCAATGACTATTATATCTTATCATGAAACATAGAGGTGAGATGCGATATCGCGTTCTAAGAAGCACTAGAACTCTATTGCTACGATACGTAGACATCTGCAAACGCTATTTCCTAGGATGGAAGGGTCGCATTTACATTCTTTTGAAGTGAGTACGAGGTATACATAACACTCCATAATGAATATTATATCTTCTCATGAAACATAGGAATGAGGTGCTATATCGCGTTTTGAGAAGCATTAGAACTCTATTGCTACGATACGTAGACATCTGCAAACGCTATTTCCTAGCATGGAAGTGTCGCATTTACATTCGTTTGAAGTGAATACGAGATATACATGACACTTCGCAATGAATATTATATCTTATCATGAAACATAGGAATGAGATGCGATATCGCGTTTTGAGAAGCATTAGAACTCTATTGCTCCGATACGTAGACATCTGCAAAGGCTATTCCCCAGCATGGAAGGGTCGCATTTACATTCTTTTGAAGTGAGTACGAGGTATACATATCACTCCATAATGGATATTATATCTTATCATGAAACATAGCAGTGAGATGCGACATCTCGTTTTAAGAAGCATTATTACTCTATTGCTACGGTACGTAGACATCTGCAAACGCTATTTCCTAGCATGGAAGTGTCATATTTACATTCTTTTGAAGTGAATACGAGGTATACATGACACTTCGCAATGAATATTATATCTTATCATGAAACATAGAAGTGAGATGCGATATCGCGTTTTAAGGAGCATTAGAACTCTATTGCTACGATACGTAGACATCTGCAAACGCTATTTCCTAGCATGGAAGTGTCTTATTTACGTACTTTTGAAGTGAATACGAAGTATACATGACACTTCGCAATGAATATTATATCTTATCATGAAACATAGAGGTGAGATGCGATATCGCGTTCTAAGAAGCACTAGAACTCTATTGCTACGATACGTAGACATCTGCAAACGCTATTTCCTAGGATGGAAGGGTCGCATTTACATTCTTTTGAAGTGAGTACGAGGTATACATAACACTCCATAATGAATATTATATCTTCTCATGAAACATAGGAATGAGGTGCGATATCGCGTCTTAAGAAGCATTAGAACCCTATTGCTACGATACGTGGACATCTGCAACCGCTACTTCCTAGCATGAAAGTGTCGCATTTACATTCGTTTGAAGTGAATACGAGATATACATGACACTTCGCAATGAATATTATATCTTATCATATAACATAGAAGTGAGATGCGATATCGCGTCTTAAGAAGCATTAGAACCCTATTGCTACGATACGTGGACATCTGCAACCGCTACTTCCTAGCATGAAAGTGTCGCATTTACATTCATTTGAAGTGAATACGAGGTATACATGACACTCCACAATGAGTATTATATCTTATCACGGAACATAGAAATGAAATGAGGCATCTCGTTATAAGAAGCATTAGAACTCTATTGCTACGATACGTAGACATCTGCAAACGCTATTTCCTAGCATGGAAGTGTCGCAATTACATTCTTTTGATGTGAATACGAGATATACATGACACTTCGCAATGAATATTATATCTTCTCATGAAACACAGAAGGGAGATGCGATATCGCGTTTTAGGAAGCATTGGAACTCTATTGCTGCGATACGTAGACATCTGCAAACGCTATTTCCTAGCATGGAAGTGTCTTATTTACGTTCTTTTGAAGTGAATACGAGGAATACATGACACTTCGCAATGAATATTATATCTTATCATGAAACATAAAGGTGAGATGCGATATCGCGTTCTAAGAAGCACTAGAAATCCATTGCTACGATACGTAGACATCTGCAAACGCTATTTCCTAGGATGGAAGTGTCGCATTTACATTCTTTTGAACTGAGTACGAGGTATACATAACACTCCATAATGAATATTATATCTTCTCATGAAACATAGGAATGAGGTGCTATATCGCGTTATAAGAAGCATTAGAACTCTATTGCTACGATACGTAGACATCTGCAAACGCTATTTCCTAGCATGGAAGTGTCGCATTTACATTCTTTTGATGTGAATACGAGACATACATAACTCTTCGCAATGAATATTATATCTTCTCATGAAACATAGCAGTGAGATGCGATATCGCGATTTAAGTAGCATTAGAACTCTATTGCTACGAAACGTAGACATCTAAATGCGCTATTGCCTAGCAAGGAAGTGTCGCATTTACATTCGTTTGGAGTGAATACGAGGTATACATGACATTTCGCAATGAATATTATGTCTTATCATGAAGCATAGAAATGAAATGCGATATCGCGTTTTGAGAAGCATTAGAACTCTATTGCTACGATACGTAGACATCTGCAAATGCTATTTCCTAGCTTGGAAGTGTCGCACTTACGTTCTTTTGAAGTGAATGCGAGGTATACATGACACATCGCAATGAACATTATTTCTTATCACGAAACATATAAATGAGGTGTCATATTGCGATATAAGTAGCATTAGAACGCTATTGCTGCGATATGTAGACATCTGCAAACGCTATTTCCTAGCAAGCAATAATCGCATTTACATTCTTTTGAAGTGAATACGAGGTATACATGACACTTCGCAATGAATATTATATCTTATCATGAAGCATAGAAGTGAGATGCGATATCGCGTTTTAAGAAGCATTAGAACTATATTGCCTCGACGCGTAAACATCTGCATACGCTATTTCCTAGCATGGAAGTATCGCATTTACATTCTTTTGAAGGGAATACGGGGTGCACATGACATTTCGCAATGAATATTATATCATATCACGAAACATGGAAATGAGATGCGATATCGCGATTTAAGTAGCATTGGAACTCTATTGCTACGATACGTAGACATCTGCGGACGCTATTTCCTAGGCTGGAAACGTCGCATTTATATTGTTTTGAAGTAAATACGAGGTATACATGACACTTCGCAATGAACATTATATCTTATCATGTATCATAAATGTGAGATGCGATATCGCGCTTTAAAAAGCATTAGAACCCTATTGCCTCGATGCGGAGATATCTGCAAAGGCTATTTCCTAGCATGGAAATGTCACATTTACATTCTTTTGAAGTGAATACGAGGTGTACATGACACATCGCAATGAATATTATATCTTATCATCAAACATAGAAATGTGATGCGATATCGAGATTTAAGTAGCATTAGAACTCTATTGCTACCATACGTAGACATCTGAATACGCTATTTCCTAGCAGCGAAGTGTCGCATTTACATTCGTTTGGAGTGAATACCAGGTATACATGACACTTCGCAATGAATATTATATCTTATCATGAAACATAGAAGTGAGATGCGATATCGCATTTTAAGAAGCA
The DNA here is from genome assembly GCF_050948175.1 of Xylocopa sonorina. Taxonomy (NCBI): domain Eukaryota; kingdom Metazoa; phylum Arthropoda; class Insecta; order Hymenoptera; family Apidae; genus Xylocopa; species Xylocopa sonorina. Next base: position 182,451 of record NW_027490098.1, read on the forward strand.
TTCGAACTCTATTGCCTCGACGCGTACACATCTGCAGACGCTATTTCCAAGCATGGAAGTGTCGCATTTACATACTTTTGAAGTGAGTACGAGATGTACAGGACACTTCGCGATGAATATTATATCTTATCACGAAACATATAAATGAGATGCGATATCGCGATTTAAGTAGCATTAGAACTCTATTGCTACGAATCGTAGACATCTGAATACGCCATTTCCTAGCAAGGAAGTGTCGCATTTACATTCGTTTGAAGTGAATACGAGGTATATATGACACTTCGCAATGAACATTATATCTTATCATGAAACATAGAAGTGAGATGCGATATCGCATTTCAAGAAGCATTAGAACTCTATTGCCTCGACGCGTAGACATCTGCAGTCGCTATTTCCTAGCATGGAAGTGTCGCATTTACATTCTTTTGAGTGAATACGAGGTATACATGACACTTCGCGATGAATATTATATCTTATCATGAAGCATAGAAATGAGATGCGATATCGCGTTTTGAGAAGCATTAGAACTCTATTGCTACGATACGTAGACATCTGCAAATGCTATTTCCTAGCTTGGAAGTGTCGCATTTACATTCTTTTGATGTGAATACGAGACATACATAACTCTTCGCAATGAATATTATACCTTATCATGAAACATAGAAGAGAGATGCGATATCGCGTTTTAAGAAGCATTAGAACTCTATTGCTACGATACGTAGACATCTGCAAACGCTATTTCCTAGCATGGAAGTGTCGCATTTACATTCGTTTGAAGTGAATACGAGATATACATGACACTTCGCAATGAATATTATACCTTATCATGAAACATAGAAGTGAGATGCGATATCGCGATTTAAGGTGCATTAGAACTCTATTGCTACGATACGTAGACATCTGCAAACGCTATTTCCTAGCATGGAAGTGTCTTATTTACGTTCTTTTGAAAGTGAATACGAGGTATACATGACACTTCGCAATGAATATTATATCTTATCATGAAACATAGAAGTGAGATGCGATATCGCGTAGTAAGAAGCACTAGAACCCTATTGCTACGATACGTAGACATCTGCAAACACTATTTCCCAGGATGGAAGGGTCGCATTTACATTCTTTTGAAGTGAGTACGAGGTATACATAACACTCCATAATGAATATTATATCTTCTCATGATACATAGCAGTGAGATGCGATATCGCGTTTTAAGAAGCATTAGAACACTATTGCTACGATACGTAGACATCTGCAAACGCTATTTCCTAGCATGGAAGTGTCGCATTTACATTCGTTTGAAGTGAATACGAGATATACATGACACTTCGCAATGAATATTATATCTTATCATGAAACATAGGAATGAGATGCGATATCGCGTTTTAAGAAGCATTAGAACTCTATTGCTACGATACGTAGACATCTGCAAACGCTATTTCCTAGCATGGAAGTGTCGCATTTACATTCGTTTGAAGCGGATACGAGATATATATGACACTTCGCAATGAATATTATATCTTATCATGAAACATAGGAATGAGGTGCTATATCGCGTTTTGAGAAGCATTAGAACTCTATTGCTACGATACGTAGACATCTGCAAACGCTATTTCCTAGCATGGAAGTGTCGCATTTACATTCTTTTGATGTGAATACGAGATATACATGACTCTTCGCAATGAATATTATATCTTCTCATGAAACATAGCAGTGAGATGCGATATCGCGTTTTAAGAAGCATTAGAACTCTATTGCTCCGATACGTAGACATCTGCAAACGCTATTTCCCAGCATGGAAGTGTCGCATTTACATTCGTTTGAAGTGAATACGAGATATACATGACACTTCGCAATGACTATTATACCTTATCATGAAACATAGAAGTGAGATGCGATATCGCGTTTTAAGGAGCATTAGAACTCTATTGCTACGATACGTAGACATCTGCAAACGCTATTTCCTAGCATGGAAGTGTCTTATTTACGTTCTTTTGAAAGTGAATAAGAGGTATACATGACACTTCGCAATGAATATTATACCTTATCATTAAACATAGAAGTGAGATGCGATATCGCGTTTTAGGAAGCATTGGAACTCTATTGCTACGATACGTAGACATCTGCAAACGCTATTTCCTAGCATGGAAGTGTCGCATTTATATTCGTTTGAAGCGGATACGAGATATATATGACACTTCGCAATGAATATTATATCTTATCATGAAACATAGGAATGAGGTGCTATATCGCGTTCTAAGAAGCACTAGAACTCTATTGCTACGATACGTACACATCTGCAAACGCTATTTCCCAGGATGGAAGGGTCGCATTTACATTCTTTTGAAGTGAGTACGAGGTATACATAACACTCCATAATGAATATTATATCTTCTCATGATACATAGCAGTGAGATGCGATATCGCGTTTTAAGAAGCATTAGAACTCTATTGCTACGATACGTAGACATCTGCAAGCGCTATTTCCTAGCATGGAAGTGTCGCATTTACATTCGTTTGAAGTGAATACGAGATATACATGACACTTCGCAATGAATATTATATCTTATCATGAAGCATAGGAATGACATGCGATATCGCGTTTTAAGAAGCATTAGAACTCTATTGCTACGATACGTAGACATCTGCAAACGCTATTTCCTAGCATGGAAGTGTCGCATTTACATTCATTTGAAGTGAATACGAGGTATACATTACACTTCGCAATGAATATTACACCTTATCAGGAAACATAGAAGGGAGATGCGATATCGCGTTTTAGGAAGCATTGGAACTCTATTGCTGCGATACGTAGACATCTACAAACGCTATTTCCTATCAAGGAAGTGTCGCATTTACATTCTTGTGAAGAGAAATCGAGGTATACATGACACTTCGCAATGAATATTATATCTTATCATATAACATAGAAGTGAGATGCGATATCGCGTCTTAAGAAGCATTAGAACCCTATTGCTACGATACGTGGACATCTGCAACCGCTACTTCCTAGCATGAAAGTGTCGCATTTACATTCATTTGAAGTGAATACGAGGTATACATGACACTCCACAATGAATATTATATTTTATCACGGAACATAGAAATGAAATGAGGCATCTCGTTATAAGAAGCATTAGAACTCTATTGCTACGATACGTAGACATCTGCAAACGCTATTTCCTAGCATGGAAGTGTCGCAATTACATTCTTTTGATGTGAATACGAGATATACATGACACTTCGCAATGAATATTATATCTTCTCATGAAATATAGCAGTGAGATGCGATATCGCGTTTTAAGAAGCATTAGAACTCTATTGCTACGATACGCAGACATCTGCAAACGCTATTTCCTAGCATGGAAGTGTCGCATTCACATTCATTTGAAGAGAATACGAGGTATACATTACACTTCGCAATGAATATTATACCTTATCATGAAACATAGAAGGGAGATGCGATATCGCGTTTTAGGAAGCATTGTAACTCTATTGCTGCGATACGTAGACATCTACAAACGCTATTTCCTATCAAGGAAGTGTCGCATTTACATTCTTGTGAAGAGAAATCGAGGTATACATGACACTTCGCAATGAATATTATATCTTATCATATAACATAGAAGTGAGATGCGATATCGCGTCTTAAGAAGCATTAGAACCCTATTGCTACGATACGTGGACATCTGCAACCGCTACTTCCTAGCATGAAAGTGTCGCATTTACATTCATTTGAAGTGAATACGAGGTATACATGACACTCCACAATGAATATTATATCTTATCACGGAACATAGAAATGAAATGAGGCATCTCGTTATAAGAAGCATTAGAACTCTATTGCTACGATACGTAGACATCTGCAAACGCTATTTCCTAGCATGGAAGTGTAGCAATTACATTCTTTTGATGTGAATACGAGATATACATGACACTTCGCAATGAATATTATATCTTCTCATGAAATATAGCAGTGAGATGCGATATCGCGTTTTAAGAAGCATTAGAACTCTATTGCTACGATACGTAGACATCTGCAAACGCTATTTCCTAGCATGGAAGTGTCGCATTTACATTCGTTTGAAGTGAATACGAGATATACATGACTCTTCGCAATGAATATTATATCTTATCAAGAAACATAGGAATGAGGTGCTATATCGCGTTTTGAGAAGCATTTGAACTCTATTGCTACGAAACGTAGACATCTGCAAACGCTATTTCCTAGCTTGGAAGTGTCGCATTTACATTCTTTTGAAGTGAATACGAGGTATACATGACACTTCGCAATGAATATTATATCTTATCATGAAACATAAAAGTGAGATGCGATATCGCGTTCTAAGAAGCATTGGAACTCTATTGCTACGATACGTAGACATCTGCAAAGGCTATTCCCTAGCATGGAAGGGTCGCATTTACATTCTTTTGAAGTGAGTACGAGGTATACATATCACTCCATAATGAATATTATATCTTATCATGAAACATAGCAGTGAGATGCGATATCGCGTTTTAAGAAGCATTAGAACTCTATTGCTACGATACGTAGACATCTGCAAACGCTATTTCCTAGCATGGAAGTGTCGCATTTACATGCATTTGAAGTGAATACGAGGTATACATTGCACTTCGCAATGAATATTATACCTTATCATGAAACATGGAAGGGAGATGCGATATCGCGTTTTAGGAAGCATTGGAAGTCTATTGCTGCGATACGTAGACATCTGCAAACGCTATTTCCTAGCATGGAAGTGTCGCATTTACATTCTTTTGATGTGAATACGAGGTATACATGACAATCCACAATGAAAATTATATCTTATCACGGAACATAGAAATGAAATGAGGCATCTCGTTTTAAGAAGCATTAGAAATCTATTGCTACGATACGTAGACATTTGCAAACGCTATTTCCTAGCATGGAAGTGTCGCATTTACATTCATTTGAAGTGAATACGAGGTATACATGACGCTTCGCAATGAATATTATACCTTATCATGAAACATAGAAGAGAGATGCGATATCGCGTTTTAAGAAGCATTAGAACTCTATTGCTACGATACGTAGACATCTGCAAACGCTATTTCCTAGCATGGAAGTGTCGCATTTACATTCGTTTGAAGTGAATACGAGATATACATGACACTTCGCAATGAATATTATACCTTATCATGAAACATGGAAGGGAGATGCGATATCGCGTTTTAGGAAGCATTGGAAGTCTATTGCTGCGATACGTAGACATCTGCAAACGCTATTTCCTAGCATGGAAGTGTCGCATTTACATTCTTTTGATGTGAATACGAGGTATACATGACAATCCACAATGAAAATTATATCTTATCACGGAACATAGAAATGAAATGAGGCATCTCGTTTTAAGAAGCATTAGAACTCTATTGCTACGATACGTAGACATTTGCAAACGCTATTTCCTAGCATGGAAGTGTCGCATTTACATTCACTTGAAGTGAATACGAGGTATACATGACGCTTCGCAATGAATATTATACCTTATCATGAAACATAGAAGAGAGATGCGATATCGCGTTTTAAGAAGCATTAGAACTCTATTGCTACGATACGTAGACATCTGCAAACGCTATTTCCTAGCATGGAAGTGTCGCATTTACATTCGTTTGAAGTGAATACGAGATATACATGACACTTCGCAATGAATATTATATCTTATCATATAACATAGAAGTGAGATGCGATATCGCGTCTTAAGAAGCATTAGAACCCTATTGCTACGATACGTGGACATCTGCAACCGCTACTTCCTAGCATGAAAGTGTCGCATTTACATTCATTTGAAGTGAATACGAGGTATACATGACACTCCACAATGAGTATTATATCTTATCACGGAACATAGAAATGAAATGAGGCATCTCGTTATAAGAAGCATTAGAACTCTATTGCTACGATACGTAGACATCTGCAAACGCTATTTCCTAGCATGGAAGTGTCGCAATTACATTCTTTTGATGTGAATACGAGATATACATGACACTTCGCAATGAATATTATATCTAATCATGAAACATAGAGGTGAGATGCGATATCGCGTTCTAAGAAGCACTAGAAATCCATTGCTACGATACGTAGACATCTGCAAACGCTATTTCCTAGGATGGAAGTGTCGCATTTACATTCTTTTGAACTGAGTACGAGGTATACATAACACTCCATAATGAATATTATATCTTCTCATGAAACATAGGAATGAGGAGCTATATCGCGTTATAAGAAGCATTAGAACTCTATTGCTACGATACGTAGACATCTGCAAACGCTATTTCCTAGCATGGAAGTGTCGCATTTACATTCTTTTGATGTGAATACGAGACATACATAACTCTTCGCAATGAATATTATATCTTCTCATGAAACATAGCAGTGAGATGCGATATCGCGATTTAAGTAGCATTAGAACTCTATTGTTACGAAACGTAGACATCTAAATGCGCTATTGCCTAGCAAGGAAGTGTCGCATTTACATTCGTTTGGAGTGAATACGAGGTATACATGACATTTCGCAATGAATATTATGTCTTATCATGAAGCATAGAAATGAGATGCGATATCGCGTTTTGAGAAGCATTAGAACTCTATTGCTACGATACGTAGACATCTGCAAATGCTATTTCCTAGCTTGGAAGTGTCGCACTTACGTTCTTTTGAAGTGACTGCGAGGTATACATGACACTTCGCAATGAACATTATTTCTTATCACGAAACATATAAATGAGGTGTCATATTGCGATATAAGTAGCATTAGAACGCTATTGCTGCGATATGTAGACATCTGCAAACGCTATTTCCTAGCAAGCAATAATCGCATTTACATTCTTTTGAAGTGAATACGAGGTATACATGACACTTCGCAATGAATATTATATCTTATCATGAAGCATAGAAGTGAGATGCGATATCGCGTTTTAAGAAGCATTAGAACTATATTGCCTCGACGCGTAAACATCTGCATACGCTATTTCCTAGCATGGAAGTATCGCATTTACATTCTTTTGAAGGGAATACGGGGTGCACATGACATTTCGCAATGAATATTATATCATATCACGAAACATGGGAATGAGATGCGATATCGCGATTTAAGTAGCATTGGAACTCTATTGCTACGATACGTAGACATCTGCGAACGCTATTTCCTAGGCTGGAAACGTCGCATTTATATTGTTTTGAAGTAAATACGAGGTATACATGACACTTCGCAATGAACATTATATCTTATCATGTATCATAAATGTGAGATGCGATATCGCGTTTTAAAAAGCATTAGAACCCTATTGCCTCGATGCGGAGATATCTGCAAAGGCTATTTCCTAGCATGGAAATGTCACATTTACATTCTTTTGAAGTGAATACGAGGTGTACATGACACATCGCAATGAATATTATATCTTATCATCAAACATAGTAATGTGATGCGATATCGAGATTTAAGTAGCATTAGAACTCTATTGCTACCATACGTAGACATCTGAATACGCTATTTCCTAGCAGCGAAGTGTCGCATTTACATTCGTTTGGAGTGAATACCAGGTATACATGACACTTCGCAATGAACATTATATCTTATCATGAAACATAGAAGTGAGATGCGATATCGCATTTCAAGAAGCATTAGAACTCTATTGCCTCGACGCGTAGACATCTGCAGTCGCTATTTCCTAGCATGGAAGTGTCGCATTTACATTCTTTTGAGTGAATACGAGGTATACATGACACTTCGCGATGAATATTATATCGTATCATGAAGCATAGAAATGAGATGCGATATCGCGTTTTGAGAAGCATTAGAACTCTATTGCTACGATACGTAGACATCTGCAAATGCTATTTCCTAGCTTGGAAGTGTCGTACTTACGTTCTTTTGAAGTGAATGCGAGGTATACATGACACTTCGCAATGAACATTATTTCTTATCACGAAATATATAAATGAGGTGTCATATTGCGATATAAGTAGCATTAGAACGCTATTGCTGCGATATGTAGACATCTGCAAACGCTATTCCCTAGCAAGCAATAATCGCATTTACATTCTTTTGAAGTGAATACGAGGTATACATGACACTTCGCAATGAATATTATATCTTATCATGAAACATAGAAGTGAGATGCGATATCGCGTTTTTAGAAGCATTAGAACTATATTGCCTCGACGCGTAGACATCTGCATACGCTATTTCCTAGCATGGAAGTATCGCATTTACATTCTTTTGAAGGGAATACGGGGTGCACATGACATTTCGCAATGAATATTATATCATATCACGAAACATGGAAATGAGATGCGATATCGCGTTTTAAGAAGCATTAGAACTCTATGGCCTCGATGCGGAGACATCTGCAAACGCTATTTCCAAGCATGGAAGTGTCGCACTTACATTCTTTTGAAGTGAATACGAGGTATACATGACAATTCGCAATGAACATTATATCTTATCTCGAAACATATAAATGAGATGCGATATCGCGATTTAAGTAGCATTGGAACTCTATTGCTACGATACGTAGACATCTGCGAACGCTATTTCCTAGGCTGGAAACGTCGCATTTACATTGTTTTGAAGTAAATACGAGGTATACATGACACTTCGCAATGAACATTATATCTTATCATGTATCAGAAAAGTGAGATGCGATATCGCGTTTTAAAAAGCATTAGAACTATATTGCCTCGACGCGTAGACATCTGCATACGCTATTTCCTAGCATGGAAATGTCACATTTACATTCTTTTGAAGTGAATACGAGGTGTACATGACACATCGCAATGAATATTATATCTTATCATGAAACATAGAAATGAGATGCGATATCGAGATTTAAGTAGCATTAGAATTCTATTGCTACCATACGTAGACATCTGCAATCGCTATTTCCTGGCAACCAATAGTCGCATTTACATTATTTTGAAGTGAATTCGAGGTTTACATGACACTTCGCAATGAATATTATATCTTATCGTGAAACATAGAAATGCGATGCGATATCTCGTTTTGAGAAGTATTAGAACTCCATTGCTACGATACGTAGTCATCTGCAAACGCTATTTCCTAGCAAGGAATATTAGCATTTACATTCTTTTGAAGTGAATACGAGGTATATATGACACTTCGCAATGAACATTATATCTTATCATGTAACATAAAAGTGAGATGCGATATCGCGTCTTAAGAGGAATTAGAACCCTATTTCCTCGATGCGGAGATATCTGCAAACTATTTCCTAGCATGGAAGTGTCGCATTCACATTCTTTTGAAGTGAATTCGAGGTATACATGACACTTCGCAATGAATATTATATCTTATCATGAAACATAGAAGTGAGATGCGATACCGCATTTTAAGAAGCATTAGAACTCTATTGCCTCGACGCGTAGACATCTGCAGACGCTATTTCCTAGCATGGAAGTGTCGCATTTACATTCTTTTGAAGTGAATACGAGATGTACATGACAATCCTCTATGAATATTATATCTTAGCAGGAAACTTAGAAATGAGATGCTATATCGCGCTTTGTGAAGCAACAGAACACTATTGCTATGATACGTAGACATCTGCAATCGCTATTTCCTAGCAACCAATAGTCGCATTTACATTCTTTTGAAGTGAATTCGAGGTTTACATGACACTTCGGAATGAATATTGTAACATATCACGAAACATAGAAATGAGATGCGATATCGCGATCTAAGAAGCATTAGTACTCTATTGCTACGATACGCAGGCATCTGCAAACGCTATGCCCTAGCAAGGAATAGTCGCATTTACATTCTTTTGATGTGAATACGAGGTATACATGACACTTCGCAATTAATATTATATCTTATAATGAAACATAGAATTGAGATGGGATATCGCGTTTTAAGAAGCATTAGAACTCTATTGCCTCGACGCGTAGACATCTGCAGACGCTATTTCCTAGCATGGAAGTGTCGCATTTACATTCTTTTGAAGTGAATACGAGGTGTACATGACACTCCGCAATGAATATTATATCTTATCAGGAAACATAGAAATGAGATGCGAAATCGCGTTTTGAGAAGCATTAGAACTCTATTGCTACGATACGTAGACATCTGCAATCGCTATTTCCTGGCAACCAATAGTCGCATTTACATTATTTTGAAGTGAATTCGAGGTTTACATGACACTTCGGAATGAATATTGTAACATATCACGAAACATAGAAATGAGATGCGATATCGCGATCTAAGAAGCATTAGAAATCTATTGCTACGACACGTAGGCATCTGCAAACGCTATGCCCTAGCAAGGAATAGTCGCATTTACATTCTTTTGATGTGAATACGAGGTATACATGACACTTCGCAATGAATATTATGTCTTATAATGAAACATAGAATTGACATGCGATATCGCGTTTTAAGGAGCATTAGAACTCTATTGCCTCGACGCGTAGACATCTGCAGAAGCTATTTCCTAGCATGGAAGTGTCGCATTAACATTCTTTTGAAGTTAATACGAGGTGTACAGGACACTTCGCGATGAATATTATATCTTATCACGAAACATATAAATGAGATGCGATATCGCGATTTAAGTAGCATTAGAACTCTATTGCTACGAATCGTAGACATCTGAATACGCCATTTCCTAGCAAGGAAGTGTCGCATTTACATTCGTTTGGAGGGAATACGAGGTATACATGACACTTCGCAATGAATATTATATCTAATCATGAAACATAGAAGTGAGACGCGATATCGCGTTTTAAGAAGCATTAGAACTCTATTGCCTCGACGCGTAGACATCTGCAAACTCTATGCCCAAGCAAGGAACAGTCGCATTTACATTCTTTTGATGTGAATACGAGGTATACATGACACTTCGCAATGAATATTATATCTTATAATGAAACATAGAACTGAGATTCGATATCGCGTTTTAAGAAGCATTAGAACTCTATTGCCTCGACGCGCAGACATCTGCAGACGCTATTTCCTAGCAAGGAAGTGTCGCATTTACATTCTTTTGGAGGGAATACGAGGTATACATGACACTTCGCAATGAATATTATATCTTATCATGAAACATAGAAGTGAGATGCGATATCGCGTTTTAAGAAGCATTAGAACTATATTGCCTCGACGCGTAGACATCTGCATACGCTATTTCCTAGCATGGAAGTATCGCATTTACATTCTTTTGAAGGGAATACGGGTTGTACATGACATTTCGCAATGAATATTGTATCATATCACGAAACATGGAAATGAGATGCGATATCGCGTTTTAAGAAGCATTAGAACTCCATGGCCTCGATGCGGAGACATCTGCAAACGCTATTTCCAAGCATGGAAGTGTCGCACTTACATTCTTTTGAAGTGAATACGAGGTATACATGACAATTCGCAATGAACATTATATCTTATCTCGAAACATATAAATGGGATGCGATATCGCGATTTAAGTAGCATTGGAACTCTATTGCTACGATACGTAGACATCTGCGAACGCTATTTCCTAGGGTGGAAACGTCGCATTTACATTGTTTTGAAGTAAATACGAGGTATACATGACACTTCGCAATTAACATTATATCTTATCATGTATCATAAAAGTGAGATGCGATATCGCGTTTTAAAAAGCATTAGAACCCTATTGCCTCGATGCGGAGATATCTGCAAAGGCTATTTCCTAGCATGGAAATGTCACATTTACATTCTTTTGAAGTGAATACGAGGTGTACATGACACATCGCAATGAATATTATATCTTATCATGAAACGTAGAAATGTGATGCGATATCGAGATTTAAGTAGCATTAGAACTCTATTGCTACCATACGTAGACATCTGAATACGCTATTTCCTAACAGGGAAGTGTCGCATTTACATTCGTTTGGAGTGAATACCAGGTATACATGACACTTCGCAATGAATATTATATCTTATCATGAAGCATAGAAATGCGATGCGATATCTCGTTTTGAGAAGTATTAGAACTCCATTGCTACGATACGTAGACATCTGCAATCGCTATTTCCCAGCAACCAATAGCCGCATTTACATTCTTTTGAAGTGAATTCGAGGTTTACATGACACTTCGGAATGAACATTATAACTTATCACGAAACATAGTAATGAGATGCGATATCGCGATCTAAGAAGCATTAGAACTCTATTGCCTCGACGCGTACACATTTGCAGACGCTATTTCCAAGCATGGAAGTGTCGCATTTACATACTTTTGAAGTGAGTACGAGGTATACATGACACTTCGCAATGAATATTATATCTTATCATGAAACATAGAAGTGAGATGCGATATCGCATTTTAAGAAGCATTCGAACTCTATTGCCTCGACGCGTACACATCTGGAGACGCTATTTCCTAGCATGGGAATGTGGCATTTACATTCTTTTGAAGTGAATACGAGGTATACATGACACTTCGCAATGAATATTATATCTTATCATGAAACATAGAAGTGAGATGCGATACCGCATTTTAAGAAGCATTAGAACTCTATTGCCTCGACGCGTAGACATCTGCAGACGCTATTTCCTAGCATGGAAGTGTCGCATTTACATTCTTTTGAAGTGAATACGAGATGTACATGACAATCCGCAATGAATATTATATCTTAGCAGGAAACTTAGAAATGAGATGCTCTATCGCGCTCTGTGAAGCAATAGAACACTATTGCTATGATACGTAGACATCTGCAATCGCTATTTCCTAGCAACCAATAGTCGCATTTACATTCTTTTGAAGTGAATTCGAGGTTTACATGACACTTCGGAATGAATATTATAACATATCACGAAACATAGAAATGAGATGCGATATCGCGATCTAAGAAGCATTAGTACACTATTGCTACGATACGGAGGCATCTGCAAACGCTATGCCCTAGCAAGGAATAGTCGCATTTACATTCTTTTGATGTGAATACGAGGTATACATGACACTTCGCAATGAATATTATATCTTATAATGAAACATAGAATTGAGATGGGATATCGCGTTTTGAGAAGCATTAGAACTCTATTGCTACGATACGTAGACATCTTCAAATGCTATTTCCTAGCAAGGAGTAGCTGCATTTACATTCTTTTGAAGTGAATACGAGGTATACATGACACTTCGCAATGAATATTATATCTTATAATGAAACATAGAATTGACATGCGATATCGCGTTTTAAGGAGCATTAGAACTCTATTGCCTCGACGCGTAGACATCTGCAAACGCTATTTCCTAGCATGGAAGTGTCGCATTTACATTCGTTTGAAGTGAATACGAGATATACATGACACTTCGCAATGAATATTATATCTTATCAAGAAACATAGGAATGAGGTGCTATATCGCGTTTTGAGAAGCATTTGAACTCTATTGCTACAAAACGTAGACATCTGCAAACGCTATTTCCTAGCATGGAAGTGTCGCATTTACATTAATTTGAAGTGAATACGAGGTATACATGACGCTTCGCAATGAATATTATACCTTATCATGAAACATAGAAGAGAGATGCGATATCGCGTTTTAAGAAGCATTACAAATCTATTGCTACGATACGTAGACATCTGCAAACGCTATTTCCTAGCATGAAAGTGTCTTATTTACGTTCTTTTGAAGTGAATACGAAGTATACATGACACTTCGCAATGAATATTATATCTTATCATGAAACATAGAGGTGAGATGCGATATCGCGTTCTAAGAAGCACTAGAACTCTATTGCTACGATACGTAGACATCTGCAAACGCTATTTCCTAGGATGGAAGGGCCGCATTTACATTCTTTTGAAGTGAGTACGAGGTATACATAACACTCCATAATGAATATTATATCTTCTCATGAAACATAGGAATGAGGTGCTATATCGCGTTTTGAGAAGCATTAGAACTCTATTGCTACGATACGTAGACATCTGCAAACGCTATTTCCTAGCATGGAAGTGTCGCATTTACATTCGTTTGAAGTGAATACGAGATATACATGACACTTCGCAATGAATATTATATCTTATCATGAAACATAGGAATGAGATGCGATATCGCGTTCTAAGAAGCATTAGAACCCTATTGCTACGATACGTAGACATCTGCAAACGCTATTTCCTAGCATGGAAGTGTCGCATTTACATTCGTTTGAAGCGAATACGAGATATACATGACACTTCGCAATGAATATTATATCTTATCATGAAACATAGGAATGAGGTGCTATATCGCGTTTTGAGAAGCATTAGAACTCTATTGCTACGATACGTAGACATCTGCAAACGCTATTTCCTAGCATGGAAGTGTCGCATTTACATTCATTTGAAGTGAATACGAGGTATACATTACACTTCGCAATGAATATTATACCTTATCATGAAACATAGAAGGGGGATGCGATATCGCGTTTTAGGAAGCATTGGAACTCTATTGCTGCGATACGTAGACATCTACAAACGCTATTTCCTATCAAGGAAGTGTCGCATTTACATTCTTGTGAAGAGAAATCGAAGTATACATGACACTTCGCAATGAATATTATATCTTATCATATAACATAGAAGTGAGATGCGATATCGCGTCTTAAGAAGCATTAGAACCCTATTGCTACGATACGTGGACATCTGCAACCGCTACTTCCTAGCATGAAAGTGTCGCATTTACATTCATTTGAAGTGAATACGAGGTATACATGACACTCCACAATGAATACTATATCTTATCACGGAACATAGAAATGAAATGAGGCATCTCGTTATAAGAAGCATTAGAACTCTATTGCTACGATACGTAGACATCTGCAAACGCTATTTCCTAGCATGGAAGTGTCGCAATTACATTCTTTTGATGTGAATACGAGATATACATGACACTTCGCAATGAATATTATATCTTCTCATGAAATATAGCAGTGAGATGCGATATCGCGATATAAGAAGCATTAGAACTCTATTGCTACGATACGTAGACATCTGCAAACGCTATTTCCTAGCATGGAAGTGTCGCATTTACATTCGTTTGAAGTGAATACGAGATATACATGACTCTTCGCAATGAATATTATATCTTATCAAGAAACATAGGAATGAGGTGCTATATCGCGTTTTGAGAAGCATTTGAACTCTATTGCTACGAAACGTAGACATCTGCAAACGCTATTTCCTAGCTTGGAAGTGTCGCATTTACATTCTTTTGAAGTGAATACGAGGTATACATGACACTTCGCAATGAATATTATATATTATCATGAAACATAAAAGTGAGATGCGATATCGCGTTCTAAGAAGCATTTGAACTCTATTGCTACGATACGTAGACATCTCCAAAGGCTATTCCCTGGCATGGAAGGGTCGCATTTACATTCTTTTGAAGTGAGTACGAGGTATACATATCACTCCATAATGAATATTATATCTTATCATGAAACATAGCAGTGAGATGCGATATCGCGTTTTAAGAAGCATTAGAACTCTATTGCTACGATACGTAAACATCTGCAAACGCTATTTCCTAGCATGGAAGTGTCGCATTTACATGCATTTGAAGTGAATACGAGGTATACATTACACTTCGCAATGAATATTGTACCTTATCATGAAACATAGAAGGGAGATGCGATACCGCGTTTTAGGAAGCATTGGAACTCTATTGCTGCGATACGTAGACATCTGCAAACGCTATTTCCTAGCATGGAAGTGTCGCATTTACATTCTTTTGATGTGAATACGAGGTATACATGACACTCCACAATGAATATTATATCTTATCACTGAACATAGAAATGAAATGAGGCATCTCGTTTTAAGAAGCATTAGAACTCTATTGCTACGATACGTAGACATCTGCAAACGCTATTTCCTAGCATGGAAGTGTCGCATTTACATTCGTTTGAAGTGAATACGAGATATACATGACACTTCGCAATGAATATTATATCTTATCAAGAAACATAGGAATGAGGTGCTATATCGCGTTTTGAGAAGCATTTGAACTCTATTGCTACGAAACGTAGACATCTGCAAACGCTATTTCCTAGCTTGGAAGTGTCGCATTTACATTCGCTTGAAGTGAATACGAGGTATACATGACACTTCGCAATGAATATTATATCTTATCATATAACATAGAAGTGAGATGCGATACCGCGTTTTAGGAAGCATTGGAAGTCTATTGCTGCGATACGTAGACATCTGCAAACGCTATTTCCTAGCATGGAAGTGTCGCAATTACATTCTTTTGATGTGAATACGAGATATTCATGACACTTCGCAATGAATATTATATCTTCTCATGAAATATAGCAGTGAGATGCGATGCCGCGTTTTAAGAAGCATTAGAACTCTATTGCTACGATACGTAGACATCTGCAAACGCTATTTCCTAGCATGGAAGTGTCACATTTACATTCTTTTGAAATGAGTACGAGGTATACATATCACTCCATAATGAATATTATATCTTATCATGAAACATAGCAGTGAGATGCGATATCGCGTTTTAAGAAGCATTAGAACTCTATTGCTACGATACGTAGACATCTGCAAACGCTATTTCCTAGCATGGAAGTGCCGCATTTACATTCTTTTGATGTGAATACGAGGTATACATGACACTCCACAATGAATATTATATCTTATCACGGAACATAGAAATGAAATGAGGCATCTCGTTTTACGAAGCATTAGAACTCTATTGCTATGATACGTAGACATTTGCAAACACTATTTCCTAGCATGGAAGTGTCGCATTTACATTCATTTGAAGTGAATACGAGGTATACATGACGCTTCGCAATGAATATTATACCTTATCATGAAACATAGAAGAGAGATGCGATATCGCGTTTTAAGAAGCATTAGAACTCTATTGCTACGATACGTAGACATCTGCAAACGCTATTTCCTAGCATGGAAGTGTCGCATTTACATTCGCTTGAATTGAATACGAGGTATACATGACACTTCGCAATGAATATTATATCTTATCATATAACATAGAAGTGAGATGCGATATCGCGTCTTAAGAAGCATTAGAACCCTATTGCTACGATACGTGGACATCTGCAACCGCTACTTCCTAGCATGAAAGTGTCACATTTACATTCATTTGAAGTGAATAAGAGGTATACATGACACTCCACAATGAATATTATATCTTATCACGGAACATAGAAATGAATTGAGGCATCTCGTTATAAGAAGCATTAGAACTCTATTGCTACGATACGTAGACATCTGCAAACGCTATTTCCTAGCATGGAAGTGTCGCATTTACATTCATCTGAAGTGAGTACGAGGTATACATAACACTCCATAATGAATATTATATCTTCTCATGAAACATAGGAATGAGGTGCTATATCGCGTTTTGAGAAGCATTAGAACTCTATTGCTACGATACGTAGACATCTGCAAACGCTATTTCCTAGCATGGAAGTGTCGCATTTACATTCGTTCGAAGTGAATACGAGATATACATGACACTTCGCAATGAATATTATATCTTATCATGAAACATAGGAATGAGATGCGATATCGCGTTCTAAGAAGCATTAGAACTCTATTGCTACGATACGTAGACATCTGCAAACGCTATTTCCTAGCATGGAAGTGTCGCATTTACATTCGTTTGAAGCGAATACGAGATATACATGACACATCGCAATGAATATTATATCTTATCATGAAACATAGGGATGAGGTGCTATATCGCGTTTTGAGAAGCATTAGAACTCTATTGCTACGATACGTAGACATCTGCAAACGCTATTTCCTAGCATGGAAGTGTCGCATTTACATTCATTTGAAGTGAATACGAGGTATACATTACACTTCGCAATGAATATTATACCTTATCATGAAACATAGAAGGGAGATGCGATATCGCGTTTTAGGAAGCATTGGAACTCTATTGCTGCGATACGTAGACATCTACAAACGCTATTTCCTATCAAGGAAGTGTCGCATTTACATTCTTGTGAAGAGAAATCGAGGTATACATGACACTTCGCAATGAATATTCTATCTCATCATATAACATAGAAGTGAGATGCGATATCGCGTCTTAAGAAGCATTAGAACCCTATTGCTACGATACGTGGACATCTGCAACCGCTACTTCCTAGCATGAAAGTGTCGCATTTACATTCATTTGAAGTGAATACGAGGTATACATGACACTCCACAATGAATATTATATCTTATCACGGAACATAGAAATGAAATGAGGCATCTCGTTATAAGAAGCATTAGAACTCTATTGCTACGATACGTAGACATCTGCAAACGCTATTTCCTAGCATGGAAGTGTCGCAATTACATTCTTTTGATGTGAATACGAGATATACATGACACTTCGCAATGAATATTATATCTTCTCATGAAATATAGCAGTGAGATGCGATATCGCGTTTTAAGAAGCATTAGAACTCTATTGCTACGATACGTAGACATCTGCAAACGCTATTTCCTAGCATGGAAGTGTCGCATTTACATTCGTTTGAAGTGAATACGAGATATACATGACTCTTCGCAATGAATATTATATCTTATCAAGAAACATAGGAATGAGGTGCTATATCGCGTTTTGAGAAGCATTTGAACTCTATTGCTACGAAACGTAGACATCTGCAAACGCTATTTCCTAGCTTGGAAGTGTCGCATTTACATTCTTTTGAAGTGAATACGAGGTATACATGACACTTCGCAATGAATATTATATATTATCATGAAACATAAAAGTGAGATGCGATATCGCGTTCTAAGAAGCATTTGAACTCTATTGCTACGATACGTAGACATCTCCAAAGGCTATTCCCTGGCATGGAAGGGTCGCATTTACATTCTTTTGAAGTGAGTACGAGGTATACATATCACTCCATAATGAATATTATATCTTATCATGAAACATAGCAGTGAGATGCGATATCGCGTTTTAAGAAGCATTAGAACTCTATTGCTACGATACGTAGACATCTGCAAACGCTATTTCCTAGCATGGAAGTGTCGCATTTACATGCATTTGAAGTGAATACGAGGTATACATTACACTTCGCAATGAATATTATACCTTATCATGAAACATAGAAGGGAGATGCGATGCCGTGTTTTAGGAAGCATTGGAACTCTATTGCTGCGATACGTAGACATCTGCAAACGCTATTTCCTAGCATGGAAGTGTCGCATTTACATTCTTTTGATGTGAATACGAGGTATACATGACACTCCACAATGAATATTATATCTTATCACTGAACATAGAAATGAAATGAGGCATCTCGTTTTAAGAAGCATTAGAACTCTATTGCTACGATACGTAGACATCTGCAAACGCTATTTCCTAGCATGGAAGTGTCGCATTTACATTCGTTTGAAGTGAATACGAGATATACATGACACTTCGCAATGAATATTATATCTTATCAAGAAACATAGGAATGAGGGGCTATATCGCGTTTTGAGAAGCATTTGAAGTCTATTGCTACGAAACGTAGACATCTGCAAACGCTATTTCCTAGCTTGGAAGTGTCGCATTTACATTCTTTTGAAGTGAATACGAGGTATACATGACACTTCGCAATGAATATTATATCTTATCATGAAACATAAAAGTGAGATGCGATATCGCATTCTAAGAAGCATTGGAACTCTATTGCTACGATACGTAGACACCTGCAAAGGCTATTCCCTAGCATGGAAGGGTCGCATTTACATTCTTTTGAAGTGAGTACGAGGTATACATATCACTCCATAATGAATATTATATCTTATCACGGAACATAGAAATGAAATGAGGCATCTCGTTTTAAGAAGCATTAGAACTCTATTGCTACGATACGTAGACATCTGCAAACGCTATTTCCTAGCATGGAAGTGTCGCATTTACATTCGTTTGAAGTGAATACGAGATATACATGACACTTCGCAATGAATATTATATCTTATCATATAACATAGAAGTGAGATGCGATATCGCGTCTTAAGAAGCATTAGAACCCTAATGCTACGATACGTGGACATCTGCAACCGCTACTTCCTAGCATGAAAGTGTCGCATTTACATTCATTTGAAGTGAATACGAGGTATACATGACACTCCACAATGAGTATTATATCTTATCACGGAACATAGAAATGAAATGAGGCATCTCGTTATAAGAAGCATTAGAACTCTATTGCTACGATACGTAGACATCTGCAAACGCTATTTCCTAACATGGAAGTGTCGCAATTACATTCTTTTGATGTGAATACGAGATATTCATGACACTTCGCAATGAATATTATATCTTCTCATGAAATATAGCAGTGAGATGCGATATCGCGTTTTAAGAAGCATTAGAACTCTATTGCTACGATACGTAGACATCTGCAAACGCTATTTCCTAGCATGGAATTGTCACATTTACATTCGTTTGAAGTGAATACGAGATATACATGACACTTCGCAATGAATATTATATCTTATCAAGAAGCATAGGAATGAGGTGCTATATCGCGTTTTGAGAAGCATTTGAACTCTATTGCTACGAAACGTAGACATCTGCAAACGCTATTTCCTAGCTTGGAAGTGTCGCATTTACATTCTTTTGAAGTGAGTACGAGGTATACATATCACTCCATAATGAATATTATATCTTATCATGAAACATAGCAGTGAGATGCGATATCGCGTTTTAAGAAGCATTAGAACTCTATTGCTACGATACGTAGACATCTGCAAACGCTATTTCCTAGCATGGAAGTGCTGCATTTACATTCTTTTGATGTGAATACGAGGTATACATGACACTCCACAATGAATATTATATCTTATCACGGAACATAGAAATGAAATGAGGCATCTCGTTTTAAGAAGCATTAGAACTCTATTGCTACGATACGTAGACATTT
Source organism: Xylocopa sonorina (assembly GCF_050948175.1). NCBI lineage: Eukaryota > Metazoa > Arthropoda > Insecta > Hymenoptera > Apidae > Xylocopa > Xylocopa sonorina. Next base: position 203,362 of record NW_027490098.1, read on the forward strand.
GCAAACGCTATTTCCTAGCATGGAAGTGTCGCATTTACATTCATTTGAAGTGAATACGAGGTATACATTACACTTCGCAATGAATATTATACCTTATCATGAAACATAGAAGGGAGATGCGATATCGCGTTTTAGGAAGCATTGGAACTCTATTGCTGCGATACGTAGACATCTACAAACGCTATTTCCTATCAAGGAAGTGTCGCATTTACATTCTTGTGAAGAGAAATCGAGGTATACATGACACTTCGCAATGAATATTCTATCTCATCATATAACATAGAAGTGAGATGCGATATCGCGTCTTAAGAAGCATTAGAACCCTATTGCTACGATACGTGGACATCTGCAACCGCTACTTCCTAGCATGAAAGTGTCGCATTTACATTCATTTGAAGTGAATACGAGGTATACATGACACTCCACAATGAATACTATATCTTATCACGGAACATAGAAATGAAATGAGGCATCTCGTTATAAGAAGCATTAGAACTCTATTGCTACGATACGTAGACATCTGCAAACGCTATTTCCTAGCATGGAAGTGTCGCAATTACATTCTTTTGATGTGAATACGAGATATACATGACACTTCGCAATGAATATTATATCTTCTCATGAAATATAGCAGTGAGATGCGATATCGCGATATAAGAAGCATTAGAACTCTATTGCTACGATACGTAGACATCTGCAAACGCTATTTCCTAGCATGGAAGTGTCGCATTTACATTCGTTTGAAGTGAATACGAGATATACATGACTCTTCGCAATGAATATTATATCTTATCAAGAAACATAGGAATGAGGTGCTATATCGCGTTTTGAGAAGCATTTGAACTCTATTGCTACGAAACGTAGACATCTGCAAACGCTATTTCCTAGCTTGGAAGTGTCGCATTTACATTCTTTTGAAGTGAGTACGAGGTATACATATCACTCCATAATGAATATTATATCTTATCATGAAACATAGCAGTGAGATGCGATATCGCGTTTTAAGAAGCATTAGAACTCTATTGCTACGATACGTAGACATCTGCAAACGCTATTTCCTAGCATGGAAGTGCTGCATTTACATTCTTTTGATGTGAATACGAGGTATACATGACACTCCACAATGAATATTATATCTTATCACGGAACATAGAAATGAAATGAGGCATCTCGTTTTAAGAAGCATTAGAACTCTATTGCTACGATACGTAGACATTTGCAAACGCTATTTCCTAGCATGGAAGTGTCGCATTTACATTCATTTGAAGTGAATACGAGGTATACATTACACTTCGCAATGAATATTATACCTTATCATGAAACATAGAAGGGAGATGCGATATCGCGTTTTAGGAAGCATTGGAACTCTATTGCTGCGATACGTAGACATCTACAAACGCTATTTCCTATCAAGGAAGTGTCGCATTTACATTCTTGTGAAGAGAAATCGAGGTATACATGACACTTCGCAATGAATATTCTATCTCATCATATAACATAGAAGTGAGATGCGATATCGCGTCTTAAGAAGCATTAGAACCCTATTGCTACGATACGTGGACATCTGCAACCGCTACTTCCTAGCATGAAAGTGTCGCATTTACATTCATTTGAAGTGAATACGAGGTATACATGACACTCCACAATGAATACTATATCTTATCACGGAACATAGAAATGAAATGAGGCATCTCGTTATAAGAAGCATTAGAACTCTATTGCTACGATACGTAGACATCTGCAAACGCTATTTCCTAGCATGGAAGTGTCGCAATTACATTCTTTTGATGTGAATACGAGATATACATGACACTTCGCAATGAATATTATATCTTCTCATGAAATATAGCAGTGAGATGCGATATCGCGATATAAGAAGCATTAGAACTCTATTGCTACGATACGTAGACATCTGCAAACGCTATTTCCTAGCATGGAAGTGTCGCATTTACATTCGTTTGAAGTGAATACGAGATATACATGACTCTTCGCAATGAATATTATATCTTATCAAGAAACATAGGAATGAGGTGCTATATCGCGTTTTGAGAAGCATTTGAACTCTATTGCTACGAAACGTAGACATCTGCAAACGCTATTTCCTAGCTTGGAAGTGTCGCATTTACATTCTTTTGAAGTGAATACGAGGTATACATGACACTTCGCAATGAATATTATATATTATCATGAAACATAAAAGTGAGATGCGATATCGCGTTCTAAGAAGCATTTGAACTCTATTGCTACGATACGTAGACATCTCCAAAGGCTATTCCCTGGCATGGAAGGGTCGCATTTACATTCTTTTGAAGTGAGTACGAGGTATACATATCACTCCATAATGAATATTATATCTTATCATGAAACATAGCAGTGAGATGCGATATCGCGTTTTAAGAAGCATTAGAACTCTATTGCTACGATACGTAAACATCTGCAAACGCTATTTCCTAGCATGGAAGTGTCGCATTTACATGCATTTGAAGTGAATACGAGGTATACATTACACTTCGCAATGAATATTGTACCTTATCATGAAACATAGAAGGGAGATGCGATACCGCGTTTTAGGAAGCATTGGAACTCTATTGCTGCGATACGTAGACATCTGCAAACGCTATTTCCTAGCATGGAAGTGTCGCATTTACATTCTTTTGATGTGAATACGAGGTATACATGACACTCCACAATGAATATTATATCTTATCACTGAACATAGAAATGAAATGAGGCATCTCGTTTTAAGAAGCATTAGAACTCTATTGCTACGATACGTAGACATCTGCAAACGCTATTTCCTAGCATGGAAGTGTCGCATTTACATTCGTTTGAAGTGAATACGAGATATACATGACACTTCGCAATGAATATTATATCTTATCAAGAAACATAGGAATGAGGTGCTATATCGCGTTTTGAGAAGCATTTGAACTCTATTGCTACGAAACGTAGACATCTGCAAACGCTATTTCCTAGCTTGGAAGTGTCGCATTTACATTCGCTTGAAGTGAATACGAGGTATACATGACACTTCGCAATGAATATTATATCTTATCATATAACATAGAAGTGAGATGCGATACCGCGTTTTAGGAAGCATTGGAAGTCTATTGCTGCGATACGTAGACATCTGCAAACGCTATTTCCTAGCATGGAAGTGTCGCAATTACATTCTTTTGATGTGAATACGAGATATTCATGACACTTCGCAATGAATATTATATCTTCTCATGAAATATAGCAGTGAGATGCGATATCGCGTTTTAAGAAGCATTAGAACTCTATTGCTACGATACGTAGACATCTGCAAACGCTATTTCCTAGCATGGAAGTGTCACATTTACATTCTTTTGAAATGAGTACGAGGTATACATATCACTCCATAATGAATATTATATCTTATCATGAAACATAGCAGTGAGATGCGATATCGCGTTTTAAGAAGCATTAGAACTCTATTGCTACGATACGTAGACATCTGCAAACGCTATTTCCTAGCATGGAAGTGCCGCATTTACATTCTTTTGATGTGAATACGAGGTATACATGACACTCCACAATGAATATTATATCTTATCACGGAACATAGAAATGAAATGAGGCATCTCGTTTTACGAAGCATTAGAACTCTATTGCTATGATACGTAGACATTTGCAAACGCTATTTCCTAGCATGGAAGTGTCGCATTTACATTCATTTGAAGTGAATACGAGGTATACATGACGCTTCGCAATGAATATTATACCTTATCATGAAACATAGAAGAGAGATGCGATATCGCGTTTTAAGAAGCATTAGAACTCTATTGCTACGATACGTAGACATCTGCAAACGCTATTTCCTAGCATGGAAGTGTCGCATTTACATTCGCTTGAATTGAATACGAGGTATACATGACACTTCGCAATGAATATTATATCTTATCATATAACATAGAAGTGAGATGCGATATCGCGTCTTAAGAAGCATTAGAACCCTATTGCTACGATACGTGGACATCTGCAACCGCTACTTCCTAGCATGAAAGTGTCACATTTACATTCATTTGAAGTGAATAAGAGGTATACATGACACTCCACAATGAATATTATATCTTATCACGGAACATAGAAATGAATTGAGGCATCTCGTTATAAGAAGCATTAGAACTCTATTGCTACGATACGTAGACATCTGCAAACGCTATTTCCTAGCATGGAAGTGTCGCATTTACATTCATCTGAAGTGAGTACGAGGTATACATAACACTCCATAATGAATATTATATCTTCTCATGAAACATAGGAATGAGGTGCTATATCGCGTTTTGAGAAGCATTAGAACTCTATTGCTACGATACGTAGACATCTGCAAACGCTATTTCCTAGCATGGAAGTGTCGCATTTACATTCGTTCGAAGTGAATACGAGATATACATGACACTTCGCAATGAATATTATATCTTATCATGAAACATAGGAATGAGATGCGATATCGCGTTCTAAGAAGCATTAGAACTCTATTGCTACGATACGTAGACATCTGCAAACGCTATTTCCTAGCATGGAAGTGTCGCATTTACATTCGTTTGAAGCGAATACGAGATATACATGACACATCGCAATGAATATTATATCTTATCATGAAACATAGGGATGAGGTGCTATATCGCGTTTTGAGAAGCATTAGAACTCTATTGCTACGATACGTAGACATCTGCAAACGCTATTTCCTAGCATGGAAGTGTCGCATTTACATTCATTTGAAGTGAATACGAGGTATACATTACACTTCGCAATGAATATTATACCTTATCATGAAACATAGAAGGGAGATGCGATATCGCGTTTTAGGAAGCATTGGAACTCTATTGCTGCGATACGTAGACATCTACAAACGCTATTTCCTATCAAGGAAGTGTCGCATTTACATTCTTGTGAAGAGAAATCGAGGTATACATGACACTTCGCAATGAATATTCTATCTCATCATATAACATAGAAGTGAGATGCGATATCGCGTCTTAAGAAGCATTAGAACCCTATTGCTACGATACGTGGACATCTGCAACCGCTACTTCCTAGCATGAAAGTGTCGCATTTACATTCATTTGAAGTGAATACGAGGTATACATGACACTCCACAATGAATATTATATCTTATCACGGAACATAGAAATGAAATGAGGCATCTCGTTATAAGAAGCATTAGAACTCTATTGCTACGATACGTAGACATCTGCAAACGCTATTTCCTAGCATGGAAGTGTCGCAATTACATTCTTTTGATGTGAATACGAGATATACATGACACTTCGCAATGAATATTATATCTTCTCATGAAATATAGCAGTGAGATGCGATATCGCGTTTTAAGGAGCATTAGAACTCTATTGCTACGATACGTAGACATCTGCAAACGCTATTTCCTAGCATGGAAGTGTCGCATTTACATTCGTTTGAAGTGAATACGAGATATACATGACTCTTCGCAATGAATATTATATCTTATCAAGAAACATAGGAATGAGGTGCTATATCGCGTTTTGAGAAGCATTTGAACTCTATTGCTACGAAACGTAGACATCTGCAAACGCTATTTCCTAGCTTGGAAGTGTCGCATTTACATTCTTTTGAAGTGAATACGAGGTATACATGACACTTCGCAATGAATATTATATATTATCATGAAACATAAAAGTGAGATGCGATATCGCGTTCTAAGAAGCATTTGAACTCTATTGCTACGATACGTAGACATCTCCAAAGGCTATTCCCTGGCATGGAAGGGTCGCATTTACATTCTTTTGAAGTGAGTACGAGGTATACATATCACTCCATAATGAATATTATATCTTATCATGAAACATAGCAGTGAGATGCGATATCGCGTTTTAAGAAGCATTAGAACTCTATTGCTACGATACGTAGACATCTGCAAACGCTATTTCCTAGCATGGAAGTGTCGCATTTACATGCATTTGAAGTGAATACGAGGTATACATTACACTTCGCAATGAATATTATACCTTATCATGAAACATAGAAGGGAGATGCGATGCCGTGTTTTAGGAAGCATTGGAACTCTATTGCTGCGATACGTAGACATCTGCAAACGCTATTTCCTAGCATGGAAGTGTCGCATTTACATTCTTTTGATGTGAATACGAGGTATACATGACACTCCACAATGAATATTATATCTTATCACTGAACATAGAAATGAAATGAGGCATCTCGTTTTAAGAAGCATTAGAACTCTATTGCTACGATACGTAGACATCTGCAAACGCTATTTCCTAGCATGGAAGTGTCGCATTTACATTCGTTTGAAGTGAATACGAGATATACATGACACTTCGCAATGAATATTATATCTTATCAAGAAACATAGGAATGAGGGGCTATATCGCGTTTTGAGAAGCATTTGAAGTCTATTGCTACGAAACGTAGACATCTGCAAACGCTATTTCCTAGCTTGGAAGTGTCGCATTTACATTCTTTTGAAGTGAATACGAGGTATACATGACACTTCGCAATGAATATTATATCTTATCATGAAACATAAAAGTGAGATGCGATATCGCATTCTAAGAAGCATTGGAACTCTATTGCTACGATACGTAGACACCTGCAAAGGCTATTCCCTAGCATGGAAGGGTCGCATTTACATTCTTTTGAAGTGAGTACGAGGTATACATATCACTCCATAATGAATATTATATCTTATCACGGAACATAGAAATGAAATGAGGCATCTCGTTTTAAGAAGCATTAGAACTCTATTGCTACGATACGTAGACATCTGCAAACGCTATTTCCTAGCATGGAAGTGTCGCATTTACATTCGTTTGAAGTGAATACGAGATATACATGACACTTCGCAATGAATATTATATCTTATCATATAACATAGAAGTGAGATGCGATATCGCGTCTTAAGAAGCATTAGAACCCTAATGCTACGATACGTGGACATCTGCAACCGCTACTTCCTAGCATGAAAGTGTCGCATTTACATTCATTTGAAGTGAATACGAGGTATACATGACACTCCACAATGAGTATTATATCTTATCACGGAACATAGAAATGAAATGAGGCATCTCGTTATAAGAAGCATTAGAACTCTATTGCTACGATACGTAGACATCTGCAAACGCTATTTCCTAACATGGAAGTGTCGCAATTACATTCTTTTGATGTGAATACGAGATATTCATGACACTTCGCAATGAATATTATATCTTCTCATGAAATATAGCAGTGAGATGCGATATCGCGTTTTAAGAAGCATTAGAACTCTATTGCTACGATACGTAGACATCTGCAAACGCTATTTCCTAGCATGGAATTGTCACATTTACATTCGTTTGAAGTGAATACGAGATATACATGACACTTCGCAATGAATATTATATCTTATCAAGAAGCATAGGAATGAGGTGCTATATCGCGTTTTGAGAAGCATTTGAACTCTATTGCTACGAAACGTAGACATCTGCAAACGCTATTTCCTAGCTTGGAAGTGTCGCATTTACATTCTTTTGAAGTGAGTACGAGGTATACATATCACTCCATAATGAATATTATATCTTATCATGAAACATAGCAGTGAGATGCGATATCGCGTTTTAAGAAGCATTAGAACTCTATTGCTACGATACGTAGACATCTGCAAACGCTATTTCCTAGCATGGAAGTGTCGCATTTACATTCGTTTGAAGCGAATACGAGATATACATGACACATCGCAATGAATATTATATCTTATCATGAAACATAGGGATGAGGTGCTATATCGCGTTTTGAGAAGCATTAGAACTCTATTGCTACGATACGTAGACATCTGCAAACGCTATTTCCTAGCATGGAAGTGTCGCATTTACATTCATTTGAAGTGAATACGAGGTATACATTACACTTCGCAATGAATATTATACCTTATCATGAAACATAGAAGGGAGATGCGATATCGCGTTTTAGGAAGCATTGGAACTCTATTGCTGCGATACGTAGACATCTACAAACGCTATTTCCTATCAAGGAAGTGTCGCATTTACATTCTTGTGAAGAGAAATCGAGGTATACATGACACTTCGCAATGAATATTCTATCTCATCATATAACATAGAAGTGAGATGCGATATCGCGTCTTAAGAAGCATTAGAACCCTATTGCTACGATACGTGGACATCTGCAACCGCTACTTCCTAGCATGAAAGTGTCGCATTTACATTCATTTGAAGTGAATACGAGGTATACATGACACTCCACAATGAATATTATATCTTATCACGGAACATAGAAATGAAATGAGGCATCTCGTTATAAGAAGCATTAGAACTCTATTGCTACGATACGTAGACATCTGCAAACGCTATTTCCTAGCATGGAAGTGTCGCAATTACATTCTTTTGATGTGAATACGAGATATACATGACACTTCGCAATGAATATTATATCTTCTCATGAAATATAGCAGTGAGATGCGATATCGCGTTTTAAGAAGCATTAGAACTCTATTGCTACGATACGTAGACATCTGCAAACGCTATTTCCTAGCATGGAAGTGTCGCATTTACATTCGTTTGAGGTGAATACGAGATATACATGACTCTTCGCAATGAATATTATATCTTATCAAGAAACATAGGAATGAGGTGCTATATCGCGTTTTGAGAAGCATTTGAACTCTATTGCTACGAAACGTAGACATCTGCAAACGCTATTTCCTAGCTTGGAAGTGTCGCATTTACATTCTTTTGAAGTGAATACGAGGTATACATGACACTTCGCAATGAATATTATATATTATCATGAAACATAAAAGTGAGATGCGATATCGCGTTCTAAGAAGCATTTGAACTCTATTGCTACGATACGTAGACATCTCCAAAGGCTATTCCCTGGCATGGAAGGGTCGCATTTACATTCTTTTGAAGTGAGTACGAGGTATACATATCACTCCATAATGAATATTATATCTTATCATGAAACATAGCAGTGAGATGCGATATCGCGTTTTAAGAAGCATTAGAACTCTATTGCTACGATACGTAGACATCTGCAAACGCTATTTCCTAGCATGGAAGTGTCGCATTTACATGCATTTGAAGTGAATACGAGGTATACATTACACTTCGCAATGAATATTATACCTTATCATGAAACATAGAAGGGAGATGCGATGCCGTGTTTTAGGAAGCATTGGAACTCTATTGCTGCGATACGTAGACATCTGCAAACGCTATTTCCTAGCATGGAAGTGTCGCATTTACATTCTTTTGATGTGAATACGAGGTATACATGACACTCCACAATGAATATTATATCTTATCACTGAACATAGAAATGAAATGAGGCATCTCGTTTTAAGAAGCATTAGAACTCTATTGCTACGATACGTAGACATCTGCAAACGCTATTTCCTAGCATGGAAGTGTCGCATTTACATTCGTTTGAAGTGAATACGAGATATACATGACACTTCGCAATGAATATTATATCTTATCAAGAAACATAGGAATGAGGGGCTATATCGCGTTTTGAGAAGCATTTGAAGTCTATTGCTACGAAACGTAGACATCTGCAAACGCTATTTCCTAGCTTGGAAGTGTCGCATTTACATTCTTTTGAAGTGAATACGAGGTATACATGACACTTCGCAATGAATATTATATCTTATCATGAAACATAAAAGTGAGATGCGATATCGCATTCTAAGAAGCATTGGAACTCTATTGCTACGATACGTAGACACCTGCAAAGGCTATTCCCTAGCATGGAAGGGTCGCATTTACATTCTTTTGAAGTGAGTACGAGGTATACATATCACTCCATAATGAATATTATATCTTATCACGGAACATAGAAATGAAATGAGGCATCTCGTTTTAAGAAGCATTAGAACTCTATTGCTACGATACGTAGACATCTGCAAACGCTATTTCCTAGCATGGAAGTGTCGCATTTACATTCGTTTGAAGTGAATACGAGATATACATGACACTTCGCAATGAATATTATATCTTATCATATAACATAGAAGTGAGATGCGATATCGCGTCTTAAGAAGCATTAGAACCCTAATGCTACGATACGTGGACATCTGCAACCGCTACTTCCTAGCATGAAAGTGTCGCATTTACATTCATTTGAAGTGAATACGAGGTATACATGACACTCCACAATGAGTATTATATCTTATCACGGAACATAGAAATGAAATGAGGCATCTCGTTATAAGAAGCATTAGAACTCTATTGCTACGATACGTAGACATCTGCAAACGCTATTTCCTAACATGGAAGTGTCGCAATTACATTCTTTTGATGTGAATACGAGATATTCATGACACTTCGCAATGAATATTATATCTTCTCATGAAATATAGCAGTGAGATGCGATATCGCGTTTTAAGAAGCATTAGAACTCTATTGCTACGATACGTAGACATCTGCAAACGCTATTTCCTAGCATGGAATTGTCACATTTACATTCGTTTGAAGTGAATACGAGATATACATGACACTTCGCAATGAATATTATATCTTATCAAGAAGCATAGGAATGAGGTGCTATATCGCGTTTTGAGAAGCATTTGAACTCTATTGCTACGAAACGTAGACATCTGCAAACGCTATTTCCTAGCTTGGAAGTGTCGCATTTACATTCTTTTGAAGTGAGTACGAGGTATACATATCACTCCATAATGAATATTATATCTTATCATGAAACATAGCAGTGAGATGCGATATCGCGTTTTAAGAAGCATTAGAACTCTATTGCTACGATACGTAGACATCTGCAAACGCTATTTCCTAGCATGGAAGTGCTGCATTTACATTCTTTTGATGTGAATACGAGGTATACATGACACTCCACAATGAATATTATATCTTATCACGGAACATAGAAATGAAATGAGGCATCTCGTTTTAAGAAGCATTAGAACTCTATTGCTACGATACGTAGACATTTGCAAACGCTATTTCCTAGCATGGAAGTGTCGCATTTACATTCATTTGAAGTGAATACGAGGTATACATTACACTTCGCAATGAATATTATACCTTATCATGAAACATAGAAGGGAGATGCGATATCGCGTTTTAGGAAGCATTGGAACTCTATTGCTGCGATACGTAGACATCTACAAACGCTATTTCCTATCAAGGAAGTGTCGCATTTACATTCTTGTGAAGAGAAATCGAGGTATACATGACACTTCGCAATGAATATTCTATCTCATCATATAACATAGAAGTGAGATGCGATATCGCGTCTTAAGAAGCATTAGAACCCTATTGCTACGATACGTGGACATCTGCAACCGCTACTTCCTAGCATGAAAGTGTCGCATTTACATTCATTTGAAGTGAATACGAGGTATACATGACACTCCACAATGAATATTATATCTTATCACGGAACATAGAAATGAAATGAGGCATCTCGTTATAAGAAGCATTAGAACTCTATTGCTACGATACGTAGACATCTGCAAACGCTATTTCCTAGCATGGAAGTGTCGCAATTACATTCTTTTGATGTGAATACGAGATATACATGACACTTCGCAATGAATATTATATCTTCTCATGAAATATAGCAGTGAGATGCGATATCGCGTTTTAAGAAGCATTAGAACTCTATTGCTACGATACGTAGACATCTGCAAACGCTATTTCCTAGCATGGAAGTGTCGCATTTACATTCGTTTGAAGTGAATACGAGATATACATGACTCTTCGCAATGAATATTATATCTTATCAAGAAACATAGGAATGAGGTGCTATATCGCGTTTTGAGAAGCATTTGAACTCTATTGCTACGAAACGTAGACATCTGCAAACGCTATTTCCTAGCTTGGAAGTGTCGCATTTACATTCTTTTGAAGTGAATACGAGGTATACATGACACTTCGCAATGAATATTATATATTATCATGAAACATAAAAGTGAGATGCGATATCGCGTTCTAAGAAGCATTTGAACTCTATTGCTACGATACGTAGACATCTCCAAAGGCTATTCCCTGGCATGGAAGGGTCGCATTTACATTCTTTTGAAGTGAGTACGAGGTATACATATCACTCCATAATGAATATTATATCTTATCATGAAACATAGCAGTGAGATGCGATATCGCGTTTTAAGAAGCATTAGAACTCTATTGCTACGATACGTAGACATCTGCAAACGCTATTTCCTAGCATGGAAGTGTCGCATTTACATGCATTTGAAGTGAATACGAGGTATACATTACACTTCGCAATGAATATTATACCTTATCATGAAACATAGAAGGGAGATGCGATGCCGTGTTTTAGGAAGCATTGGAACTCTATTGCTGCGATACGTAGACATCTGCAAACGCTATTTCCTAGCATGGAAGTGTCGCATTTACATTCTTTTGATGTGAATACGAGGTATACATGACACTCCACAATGAATATTATATCTTATCACTGAACATAGAAATGAAATGAGGCATCTCGTTTTAAGAAGCATTAGAACTCTATTGCTACGATACGTAGACATCTGCAAACGCTATTTCCTAGCATGGAAGTGTCGCATTTACATTCGTTTGAAGTGAATACGAGATATACATGACACTTCGCAATGAATATTATATCTTATCAAGAAACATAGGAATGAGGGGCTATATCGCGTTTTGAGAAGCATTTGAAGTCTATTGCTACGAAACGTAGACATCTGCAAACGCTATTTCCTAGCTTGGAAGTGTCGCATTTACATTCTTTTGAAGTGAATACGAGGTATACATGACACTTCGCAATGAATATTATATCTTATCATGAAACATAAAAGTGAGATGCGATATCGCATTCTAAGAAGCATTGGAACTCTATTGCTACGATACGTAGACACCTGCAAAGGCTATTCCCTAGCATGGAAGGGTCGCATTTACATTCTTTTGAAGTGAGTACGAGGTATACATATCACTCCATAATGAATATTATATCTTATCACGGAACATAGAAATGAAATGAGGCATCTCGTTTTAAGAAGCATTAGAACTCTATTGCTACGATACGTAGACATCTGCAAACGCTATTTCCTAGCATGGAAGTGTCGCATTTACATTCGTTTGAAGTGAATACGAGATATACATGACACTTCGCAATGAATATTATATCTTATCATATAACATAGAAGTGAGATGCGATATCGCGTCTTAAGAAGCATTAGAACCCTAATGCTACGATACGTGGACATCTGCAACCGCTACTTCCTAGCATGAAAGTGTCGCATTTACATTCATTTGAAGTGAATACGAGGTATACATGACACTCCACAATGAGTATTATATCTTATCACGGAACATAGAAATGAAATGAGGCATCTCGTTATAAGAAGCATTAGAACTCTATTGCTACGATACGTAGACATCTGCAAACGCTATTTCCTAGCATGGAAGTGTCGCAATTACATTCTTTTGATGTGAATACGAGATATTCATGACACTTCGCAATGAATATTATATCTTCTCATGAAATATAGCAGTGAGATGCGATATCGCGTTTTAAGAAGCATTAGAACTCTATTGCTACGATACGTAGACATCTGCAAACGCTATTTCCTAGCATGGAATTGTCACATTTACATTCGTTTGAAGTGAATACGAGATATACATGACACTTCGCAATGAATATTATATCTTATCAAGAAGCATAGGAATGAGGTGCTATATCGCGTTTTGAGAAGCATTTGAACTCTATTGCTACGAAACGTAGACATCTGCAAACGCTATTTCCTAGCTTGGAAGTGTCGCATTTACATTCTTTTGAAGTGAGTACGAGGTATACATATCACTCCATAATGAATATTATATCTTATCATGAAACATAGCAGTGAGATGCGATATCGCGTTTTAAGAAGCATTAGAACTCTATTGCTACGATACGTAGACATCTGCAAACGCTATTTCCTAGCATGGAAGTGCTGCATTTACATTCTTTTGATGTGAATACGAGGTATACATGACACTCCACAATGAATATTATATCTTATCACGGAACATAGAAATGAAATGAGGCATCTCGTTTTAAGAAGCATTAGAACTCTATTGCTACGATACGTAGACATTTGCAAACGCTATTTCCTAGCATGGAAGTGTCGCATTTACATTCATTTGAAGTGAATACGAGGTATACATGACGCTTCGCAATGAATATTATACCTTATCATGAAACATAGAAGAGAGATGCGATATCGCGTTTTAAGAAGCATTAGAACTCTATTGCTACGATACGTAGACATCTGCAAACGCTATTTCCTAGCATGGAAGTGTCGCATTTACATTCGCTTGAAGTGAATACGAGGTATACATGACACTTCGCAATGAATATTATATCTTATCATATAACATAGAAGTGAGATGCGATATCGCGTCTTAAGAAGCATTAGAACCCTATTGCTACGATACGTGGACATCTGCAACCGCTACTTCCTAGCATGAAAGTGTCGCATTTACATTCATTTGAAGTGAATACGAGGTATACATGACACTCCACAATGAATATTATATCTTATCACGGAACATAGAAATGAATTGAGGCATCTCGTTATAAGAAGCATTAGAACTCTATTGCTACGATACGTAGACATCTGCAAACGCTATTTCCGAGCATGGAAGTGTCGCATTTACATTCATCTGAAGTGCATACGAGGTATACATGACACTTCGCAATGAATATTATACCTTATCATGAAACACAGAAGGGAGATGCGATATCGCGTTTTAGGAAGCATTGGAACTCTATTGCTGCGATACGTAGACATCTGCAAACGCTATTTCCTAGCATGGAAGTGTCTTATTTACGTTCTTTTGAAGTGAATACGAGGTATACATGACACTTCGCAATGAATATTATATCTTATCATGAAACACAGAAGGGAGATGCGATATCGCGTTTTAGGAAGCATTGGAACTCTATTGCTGCGATACGTAGACATCTGCAAACGCTATTTCCTAGCATGGAAGTGTCTTATTTACGTTCTTTTGAAGTGAATACGAGGTATACATGACACTTCGCAATGAATATTATATCTTATCATGAAACATAGAGGTGAGATGCGATATCGCGTTCTAAGAAGCACTAGAAATCCATTGCTACGTTACGTAGACATCTGCAAACGCTATTTCCTAGGATGGAAGTGTCGCATTTACATTCGTTTGGAGTGAATACGAGGTATACATGACATTTCGCAATGAATATTATATCTTATCATGAAGCATAGAAATGAGATGCGATATCGCGTTTTGAGAAGCATTAGAACTCTATTGCTACGATACGTAGACATCTGCAAATGCTATTTCCTAGCTTGGAAGTGTCGCACTTACGTTCTTTTGAAGTGAATGCGGGGTATACATGACACTTCGCAATGAACATTATTTCTTATCACGAAACATATAAATGAGGTGTCATATTGCGATATAAGTAGCATTAGAACGCTATTGCTGCGATATGTAGACATCTGCAAACGCTATTTCCTAGCAAGCAATAATCGCATTTACATTCTTTTGAAGTGAATACGAGGTATACATGACACTTCGCAATGAATATTATATCTTATCATGTATCATAGAAGTGAGATGCGATATCGCGTTTTAAAAAGCATTAGAACCCTATTGCCTCGATGCGGAGATATCTGCAAAGGCTATTTCCTAGCATGGAAATGTCACATTTACATTCTTTTGAAGTGAATACGAGGTGTACATGACACATCGCAATGAATATTATATCTTATCATGAAACATAGAAATGTGATGCGATATCGAGATTTAAGTAGCATTAGAACTCTATTGCTACCATACGTAGACATATGAATACGCCATTTCCTAGCAAGGAAGTGTCGCATTTACATTCGTTTGAAGTGAATACGAGGTATATATGACACTTCGCAATGAACATTATATCT
The DNA here is from genome assembly GCF_050948175.1 of Xylocopa sonorina. Lineage (NCBI taxonomy): Eukaryota > Metazoa > Arthropoda > Insecta > Hymenoptera > Apidae > Xylocopa > Xylocopa sonorina. The sequence continues at coordinate 219,290 of NW_027490098.1, forward strand.
TATCATGAAACATAGAAGTGAGATGCGATATCGCGTTTCAAGAAGCATTAGAACTCTATTGCCTCGACGCGTAGACATCTGCAGTCGCTATTTCCTAGCATGGAAGTGTCGCATTTACATTCTTTTGAGTGAATACGAGGTATACATGACACTTCGCGATGAATATTGTATCTTATCACGAAACATATAAATGAGATGCGATATCGCGATCTAAGTAGCATTAGAAGTCTGTTGCTACGATACGTAGACATCTGCGAACGCTATTTCCTAGGGTGGAAACGTCGCATTTACATTGTTTTGAAGTAAATACGAGGTATACATGACACTTCGCAATGAACATTATATCTTATCATGTATCAGAAAAGTGAGATGCGATATCGCGTTTTAAAAAGCATTAGAACTATATTGCCTCGACGCGTAGACATCTGCATACGCTATTTCCTAGCATGGAAATGTCACATTTACATTCTTTTGAAGTGAATACGAGGTGTACATGACACATCGCAATGAATATTATATCTTATCATGGAACATAGAAATGAGATGCGATATCGAGATTTAAGTAGCATTAGAACTCTATTGCTACCATACGTAGACATCTGCAATCGCTATTTCCTGGCAAGGAAGATTAGCATTTACATTCTTTTGAAGTGAATACGAGGTATATATGACACTTCGCAATGAACATTATATCTTATCATGTAACATAAAAGTGAGATGCGATATCGCGTCTTAAGAAGAATTAGAACCCTATTTCCTCGATGCGGAGATTTCTGCAAACTATTTCCTAGCATGGAAGTGTCGCATTTACATTCTTTTGAAGTGAATTCGAGGTATACATGACACTTCGCAATGAATATTATATCTTATAATGAAACATAGAAGTGTGATGCGATTTCGCGTTTTAAGAAGCATTAGAACTCTATTGCCCCGACGCGTAGACATCTGCAGACGCTATTTCCTAGCATGGAAGTATCGCATTTACATTCTTTTGAAGTGAATACGAGGTATACCTGACACTTCGCGATGAATATTATATCTTATCACGAAACATATTAATGAGATGCGATATCGCGATTTAAGTAGCATTAGAACACTGTTGCTACGATACGTAGACATCTGAATACGCAATTTCCTAGCAAGGAAGTGTCGCATTTACATTCGTTTGGAGGGAATACGAGGTATACATGACACTTCGCAATGAATATTATATCTTATCATGAAACATAGAAGTGAGATGCGATATCGCATTTTAAGAAGCATTCGAACTCTATTGCCTCGACGCGTACACATCTGTAGACGCTATTTCCTAGCATGGGAATGTGGCATTTACATTCTTTTGCAGTGAATACGAGGTGTACATGACACTTCGCAATGAATATTGTATCTTATCACGAAACGTAGAAATGCGCTGCGATATCGCGATATAAGTAGCATTAGAACTCCATTGCTACGATACTTGGACATCTGAATACGCCATTTCCTAGGAAGGAAGTGTCGCATTTACATTCGTTTGGAGGGAATACGAGGTATACATGACACTTCGCAATGAATATTATATCTTATCATGAAACATAGAAGTGAGATGCGATACCGCATTTTAAGAAGCATTAGAACTCTATTGCCTCGACGCGTAGACATCTGCAGACGCTATTTCCTAGCATGGAAGTGTCGCATTTACATTCTTTTGAAGTGAATACGAGATGTACATGACAATCCGCAATGAATATTATATCTTAGCAGGAAACTTAGAAATGAGATGCTATATCGCGCTTTGTGAAGCAATAGAACACTATTGCTATGATACGTAGACATCTGCAATCGCTATTTCCTAGCAACCAATAGTCGCATTTACATTCTTTTGAAGTGAATTCGAGGTTTACATGACACTTCGGAATGAATATTATAACATATCACGAAACATAGAAATGAGATGCGATATCGCGATCTAAGAAGCATTAGTACTCTATTGCTACGATACGCAGGCATCTGCAAACGCTATGCCCTAGCAAGGAATAGTCGCATTTACATTCTTTTGATGTGAATACGAGGTATACATGACACTTCGCAATTAATATTATATCTTATAATGAAACATAGAATTGAGATGCGATATCGCGATCTAAGAAGCATTAGAACTCTATTGCTACGATACGTAGGCATCTGCAAATGCTATTTCCTAGCAAGGGATAGTCGCATTTACATTCTTTTGGAGTGAATACCAGGTATACATGACACTTCGCAATGAATATTATATCTAATCATGAAACATAGAAGTGAGACGCGATATCGCGTTTTAAGATGCATTAGAACTCTATTGCCTCGACGCGTAGACATCTGCAAACTCTATGCCCAAGCAAGGAACAGTCGCATTTACATTCTTTTGATGTGAATACGAGGTATACATGACACTTCGCAATGAATATTATATCTTATAATGAAACATAGAACTGAGATTCGATATCGCGTTTTAAGAAGCATTAGAACTCTATTGCCTCAACGCGCAGACATCTGCAGACGCTATTTCCTAGCAAGGAAGTGTCGCATTTACATTGTTTTGGAGGGAATACGAGGTATACATGACACTTCGCAATGAATATTACATCTTATCATGAAGCATAGAAATGAGATGCGATATCGCGTTTTGAGAAGCATTAGAACTCTATTGCTACGATACGTAGACATCTTCAAACGCTATTTCCTAGCAAGGAATAGTTGCATTTACATTCTTTTGAAGTGAATACGAGGTATACATGACACTTCGCAATGAATATTATATCATATCATGAAACATAGAAGTGAGATGCGATATCGCGTTTTGAGAAGCATTAGAACACTATTGCTATGATACGTAGACATCTGCAATCGCTATTTCCTAGCAACCAATAGTCGCATTTACATTCTTTTGAAGTGAATACGAGGTGTACATGACACTTCGCGATGAATATTATATCTTATCACGAAACATATAAATGAGATGCGATATCGCGATTTAAGTAGCATTAGAACTCTATTGCTACGATACGTAGACATCTGAATACGCCATTTCCTAGCAAGGAAGTGTCGCATTTACATTCGTTTGGAGGGAATACGAGGTATACATGACACTTCGCAATGAATATTATATCCTATCATGAAACATAGAAGTGAGATGCGATATCGCGATTTATGAAGCATTAGAAACCTATTGCTTCGATACGTAGACATCTGCAAACGCTATTTCCTAGCAAGGAAGTGTCGCATTTACATACATTTTAAGTGTATGCGAGGTATACATGACCCATCGCAATGAATATTATATATTGTCATGAAACATAGAAATGAGATGCGATATCGCGATTTAAGAAGCATTAGAACACTATTGGTTCGATACGTAGACATCTGCAAACGCTACTTCCTAACAAGGGAGTGTCGCATTTACATTCTCGTGAAAGGAATACGAGGTATACATGACACTTCACAATGAATATTATATCTTATCATGAAACATAGAATTGAGATGCGATATGACGATTTAAGAAGCATTAGAACACTATTGCCTCGACGCGCAGACATCTGCAGACGCTATTTCCTAGCAAGGAAGTGTCGCATTTACATTGTTTTGGAGGCAATACGCGGTATACACGACACTTCGCAATGAATATTATATCTTATCATGAAACATAGAAGTGAGATGCGATATCGCATTTTAAGAAGCATTCGAACTCTATTGCCTCGACGCGTACACATCTGCAGACGCTATTTCCAAGCATGGAAGTGTCGCATTTACATACTTTTGAAGTGAGTACGAGATGTACAGGACACTTCGCGATGAATATTATATCTTATCACGAAACATACAAATGAGATGCGATATCGCGATTTAAGTAGCATTAGAACTCTATTGCTACGAATCGTAGACATCTGAATACGCCATTTCCTAGCAAGGAAGTGTCGCATTTACATTCGTTTGGAGGGAATACGAGGTATACATGACACTTCGCAATGAATATTATATCTAATCATGAAACATAGAAGTGAGATGCGATATCGCGTTTCAAGAGGCATTAGAAATCTATTGCCTCGACGCGTAGACATCTGCAAACTCTATGCCCTAGCAAGGAACAGTCGCATTTACATTCTTTTGATGTGAATACGAGGTATACATGAGACTTCGCAATGAATATTATATCTTATAATGAAACATAGGACTGAGATTCGATATCGCGTTTTAAGAAGCATTAGAACTCTATTGCCTCGACGCGCAGATATCTGCAGACGCTATTTCCTAGCAAGGAAGTGTTGCACTTACATTCTTTTGATGTGAATACGAGGTATACATGACACTTCGCAATGAATATTACATCTTATCATGAAGCATAGAAATGAGATGCGATATCGCGTTTTGAGAAGCATTAGAACTCTATTGCTACGATACGTAGACATCTTCAAACGCTATTTCCTAGCAAGGAATAGTTGCATTTACATTCTTTTGAAGTGAATACGAGGTATACATGACACTTCGCAATGAATATTATATCTTATCATGAAACATAGAAGTGAGATGCGATGTCGCGTCTTGAGAAGCATTAGAACACTATTGCTATGATACGTAGACATCTGCAATCGCTATTTCCTAGCAACCAATAGTCGCATTTACATTCTTTTGAAGTGAATACGAGGTGTACATGACACTTCGCGATGAATATTATACCTTATCACGAAACATATAAATGAGATGCGATATCGCGATTTAAGTAGCATTAGAACTCTATTGCTACGATACGTAGACATCTGAATACGCCATTTCCTAGCAAGGAAGTGTCGCATTTACATTCGTTTGGAGGGAATACGAGGTATACATGACACTTCGCAATGAATATTATATCTTATCATGAAACATAGAAGTGAGATGCGATATCGCGATTTATGAAGCATTAGAAACCTATTGCTTCGATACGTAGACATCTGCAAACGCTTTTTCCTAGCAAGGAAGTGTCGCATTTACATACATTTTAAGTGTATGCGAGGTATACATGACCCATCGCAATGAATATTGTATATTGTCATGAAACATAGAAATGAGATGCGATATGACGATTTAAGAAGCATTAGAACACTATTGCTTCGACACGTAGACATCTGCAAACACTATTTCCTAGCAAGGAACTGTTGCATTCACATTCGTTTGAATTGTATGCGAGGTATACATGAAACTTCGCAATGAATATTATATATTATCATGAAACGTAGATATGAGATGCGATATCGCGAACTAGCAAGCTTTAGAAATATATTGCTTCGATACGTAGACATCTGCAAACGCTACTTCCTAGCAAGGACGTGTCGCATTTACATTCTTTTGAAACGAATACGAGGTATACATAAGACTCCACAATGAATATTATATCTTATCATGAAACATAGAAATGTGATGCCATATGGCGGTTTATGAGGGATTAGATGTCTATTGCTTCGATACGTAGACATCTGCAAGCGCTATTTCCAAGCAAGGAAGTGTCACATTTACATTCTTTTGAAGTGAATACGAGGTATACATAACACTCCACAATGAATATTATATCTTATCATGAAACATAGGGATGAGATGCGATATCGCGATTTAAGAAGAATTAGAACACTATTGCTTCGATACGTAGACATCTGCAAACGCTATTTCCTAGCAACGAAGTGTCGCATTTACATTCTTTTGAAGTGAATACGAGGTATACATAACACTGCACAATGAGTATTATATATTATCATGAAACATAGAATTGTGATGCCATATGACGATTTAAGAAGCATTAGAAAACTGTTGCTTCGATACGTAGACATCTGCAAACGCTAATTCCTAGCAAGGACGTGTCGCATTTACATTCTTTTGAAACGAATACGAGGTATACATAAGACTCCACAATGAATATTATATCTTATCATGAAACATAGAAATGAGATGCGATATCGCGAATTAGAAGGTTTTAGAACTCTATTGCTTCGATACGTAGACATCTGCAAACGCTGTTTCCAAGCAAGGAAGTGTCGCATTTACATTCTTTTGAAGTGAATACGAGGTAGTCATAGCACTGCGCATTGAATATTATATCTTATCATGAAACATAGAAATGAGATGCGATATCGCGATATAAGAAGCATTAGAACTCTATTGCTTCGATACGTGGATATCTGCAAACACTATTTCCTAGCAAGGAACTGTGGCATTCACATCCATTTGAAGTGTATGCGAGGTATACATGACACTTCGCAATGAATATTATATATTATCATGAAACATATATATGAGATGCGATTTCGCGAATTAGCAAGCTTTAGAAATCTATTGCTTCGATACGGAGACATCTGCAAACGCTGTTTCCTAGCAAGGAAGTGTCGCATTTACATTCATTTGAAGGGTATGCGAGGTATACATGACACTTCGCAGTGAATATTATATATTGTCATGAAACTTAGAAATGAGAAGCGATATGGCTATTTAAGAAGCATTAGAACACTATTGCTTCGATACGCAGATATCTGAAAACGCTATTTCCTAGCAAGGAAGTGTCGCATTTACATCCACTTGAAGTATAGACGAGATATACATAACACTGCACAATGAGTATTATATCTTATCGTGAAACATAGAAATGATATGCGATATGGCTATTTAAGAAGCATTAGAACTCTATTGCTTCGATACGTAGATATCTGAAAACGCTATTTCCTAGCAAGGAAGTGTCGCATTTACATCCATTTGAAGTATAGACGAGATATACATAACACTGCACAATGAATATTATATCTTATCATGAAACATAGAGATGAGATGCAATATCGCGATTTAATGAGCATTAGAAATCTATTGCTTCGATACGTAGACATCTGCAAACGCTATTTCCTAGAAAGGAAGTGTCGCATTTACATACATTTTAAGTGTATGCGAGGTATACATGACCCAACGCAATGAATATTATATATTGTCATGAAACATAGAAATGAGATGCGATATCGCGATTTATGAAGCATTAGAACACTATTGGTTCGATACGTATACATCTGCAAACGCTACTTCCTAACAAGGGAGTGTCGCATTTACATTCTCTTGAAAGGAATACGAGGTATACATGACACTTCACAATGAATATTATATCTTATCATGAAACATAGAATTGAGATGCGATATGACGATTTAAGAAGCATTAGAACACTGTTGCTTCGACACGTAGACATCTGCAAACACTATTTCCTAGCAAGGAGCTGTCGCATTCACATTCGTTTGAATTGTATGCGAGGTATACATGAAACTTCGCAATGAATATTACATCTTATCATGAAACACAGAAATGAGATGCGATATAGCGAATTAGAAGGTTTTAGAACTCTATTGCTTCGATACGTAGACATCTGCAAACGCTATTTCCAAGCAAGGAAGTGTCGCATTTACATTCTTTTGAAGTGAATACGAGGTAGTCATAACACAGCGCAATGAATATTATATCTTATCATGAAACATAGAAATGAGATGCGATATCGCGATATAAGAAGCATTAGAACTCTATTGCTTCGATACGTGGATATCTGCAAACACTATTTCCTAGCAAGGAACTGTCGCATTCACATCCATTTGATGTGTATGCGAGGTATACATGACACTTCGCAATGAATATTATATATTATCATGAAACATATATATGAGATGAGATTTCGCGAATTAGCAAGCTTCAGAAATCAATTGCTTCGATACGGAGACATCTGCAAACGCTGTTTCCTAGCAAGGAAGTGTCGCATTTACATTCATTTGAAGGGTATGCGAGGTATACATGACACTTCGCAGTGAATATTATATATTGTCGTGAAACTTAGAAATGAGAAGCGATATGGCGATTTAAGAAGCATTAGATCCCTATTGCTTCGATACGTAGACTTCTGCAAACGCTACATCCTAGCAAGGAAGTGTCGCATTTACATTCTTTTGAAACGAATACGAGGTATACATAAGACTCCACAATGAATATTATATCTTATCATGAAACATAGAAATGTGATGTAATATGGCGATTTAAGAAGAATTAGAACACTATTTCTTCGATACGTAGACATCTGCAAACGCTATTTCCTAGCACGAAATTGTAGCATTTACGTCCATTTGAAGTATAGACGAGATATACATAACACTGCACAATGAATATTACATCTTATCATGAAACATTGAAATGAGATGCGATATGGCGATTTAAGAAGCATTAGAACTCTACCGCTTCGATACGTAGACATCTGCAAACGCCATTTACTAGCAAGGAAGTGTCGCATTTACATTCTTTTGAAGTGAATACGAGGTATACATAACACTCCACAATGAATATTATATCTTATCATGAAACATAGGGATGAGATGCGATATCGCGATTTAAGAAGAATTAGAACACTATTGCTTCGATACGTAGACATCTGCAAACGCTATTTCCTAGCATGGAAGTTTGGCATTTACATTCCTTTGAAATGAATACGAGATATACATGACACTTCGCAATGAATATTATATCTTATCATGAAGCATAGGAATGAGTTGCAATATCGCGTTTTGACAAGCATTAGGACACCATTGCTTCGATACGTAGACATCTGCGAGCGCTACTTCCTAGCAAGGAAGTGCCGCTTTTACATGCTTGTGATGTGAGTACGAGGTATACATGACACTTCGCAATGAATCTTATATCTTATCATGAAACATAGAAGTCAGATGCGATATCTCGTTTTAAGAAGCACTTGAACTCTATTGCTACGATACGTAGACATCTACAAACGCTATTTCCTAGCATGAAAGTGTCGCATTTACATTCGTTTGAAGTGAATACGAGGTATACATGACACGTCCCAATGAATATTATATCTTATCATGAAACATAGAAGTGAGATGCAATATCGCGTTTTAAGATGCAATAGAACTCTATTGCTACGATACGTAGACATCTGCAAACGCTGTTTCCAAGCAAGGAAGTGTCGCATTTACATTCTTTTGAAGTGAATACGAGGTAGTCATAACACTGCGCATTGAATATTATATCTTATCATGAAACATAGAAATGAGATGCGATATCGCGATATAAGAAGCATTAGAACTCTATTGCTTCGATACGTGGATATCTGCAAACACTATTTCCTAGCAAGGAAGTGTCGCATTCACATCCATTTGAAGTGTATGCGAGGTATACATGACACTTCGCAATGAATATTATATATTATCATGAAACATATATATGAGATGCGATTTCGCGAATTAGCAAGCTTTAGAAATCTATTGCTTCGATACGGAGACATCTGCAAACGCTGTTTCCTTGCAAGGAAGTGTCGCATTTACATTCATTTGAAGGGTATGCGAGGTATACATGACACTTCGCAGTGAATATTATATATTGTCATGAAACTTAGAAATGAGAAGCGATATGGCTATTTAAGAAGCATTAGAACACTATTGCTTCGATACGCAGATATCTGAAAACGCTATTTCCTAGCAAGGAAGTGTCGCATTTACATCCATTTGAAGTATGGACGAGATATACATAACACTGCACAATGAATATTATATCTTATCATGAAACATTGAAATGAGATGCGATATGGCGATTTAAGAAGCACTAGAACTCTACTGCTTCGATACGTAGACATCTGCAAACGCCATTTACTAGCAAGGAAGTGTCGCATTTACATTCTTTTGAAGTGAATACGAGGTATACATAACACTCCACAATGAATATTATATCTTATCATGAAACATAGAAATGTGATGTAATATGGCGATTTAAGAAGCATTAGAACACTATTTCTTCGATACGTACACATCTGCAAACTCTACTTCCTAGCAAGGAAATGTCGCATTTACATTCTTTTGAAAGGAATACAAGGTATACATGACACTTCGCAATGAATATTATATCTTATCATGAAATATAGAAATGGGATGCGATATGGCGATTTGTGAAGCATTTGATGTCTATTACTTCGATACGTAGACATCTGCAAACGCCATTTACTAGCAAGGAAGTGTCGCATTTACATTCTTTTGAAGTGAATACGAGGTATACATAACACTCCACAATGAATATTATATCTTATCATGAAACATAGAAATGAGATGCGATATCGCGTTTTGAGAAGCATTAGAACTCTAATGCCACGATACGTAGACATCTGCAAACGCTATTTCCTAGCAAGGAAGTGTCGCATTTACATCCATTTGAAGTATAGACGAGATATACATAACACTGCACAATGAATATTATATCTTATCATGAAACATAGAGATGAGATGCGATATCGCGATTTAAGAAGCATTAGAATTCTATTTCTTCGATACGTAGACATCTGCAAATGCTATTTCCTAGCAAGGAAGTGTCGCATTTACATACATTTTAAGTGTATGCGAGGTATACATGACCCATCGCAGTGAATATTATATATTGTCATGAAACATAGAAATGAGATGCGATATCGCGATTTAAGAAGCATTAGAACACTATTGGTTCGATACGTAGACATCTGCAAACGCTACTTCCTAACAAGGGAGTGTCGCATTTACATTCTCTTGAAAGGAATACGAGGTATACAAGACACTTCACAATGAATATTATATCTTATCATGAAACATAGAATTGAGATGCGATATGACGATTTAAGAAGCATTAGAACACTATTTCTTCGACACGTAGACATCTGCAAACACTACTTCCTAGCAAGGAACTGTCGCATTCACATTCGTTTGCATTGTATGCGAGGTATACATGAAACTTCGCAATTAATATTATATATTATCATGAAACATAGATATGTGATGCGATATCGCGAACTAGCAAGCTTTAGAAATCTATTGCTTCGATACGTAGACATCTGCAAACGCTATTTCCTAGCAAGGAAGTGTCGCATTTACATTCATTTTAAGTGTATGCGAGGTATACATGACCCTTCGCAATGAATATTATATATCGTCATGAAACATAGAAATGAGATGCGATATCGCGATTTAAGAATCATTAGAACACTATTGCCTCGATACGTAGGCATCTGCAAACGCTACTTCCTAGCAAGGACGTGTCGCATTTACATTCTTTTGAAACGAATACGAGGTATACATAAGACTCCACAATGAATATTATATCTTATCTTGAAACATAGAAATGAGATGCGATATCGCGAATTAAAAGGTTTTAGAACTCTACTGCTTCGATACGTAGACATCTGCAAACGCTATTTCCAAGCAAGGAAGTGTCGCATTTACATTCTTTTGAAGTGAATACGAGGTAGTCATAACACTGCGCAATGAATATTATATCTTATCATGAAACATAGAAATGAGATGCGATATCGCGATATAAGAAGCATTAGAACTCTATTGCTTCGATACGTGGATATCTGCAAACACTATTTCCTAGCAAGGAACTGTCGCATTCACATCCATTTGAAGTGTATGCGAGGTATACATGACACTTCGCAATGAATATTATATATTATCATGAAACATATATATGAGATGCGATTTCGCGAATTAGCAAGCTTTAGAAATCTATTGCTTCGATACGGAGACATCTGCAAACGCTGTTTCCTAGCAAGGAAGTGTCGCATTTACATTCATTTGAAGGGTATGCGAGGTATACATGACACTTCGCAGTGAATATTATATATTGTCATGAAACTTAGAAATGAGAAGCGATATGGCGATTTAAGAAGCATTAGATCCCTATTGCTTCGATACGTAGACATCTGCAAACGCTACATCCTAGCAGGGAAGTGTCGCATTTACATTCTTTAGAAGTGAATACGAGGAATGCGTAACACTTCGCAATGATAAACATATTTTATCATGAGACATTGAAATGAGATGCGATATCGCGATTTAAGAAGCACTAGAACACTATTGCTACGATACGTAGACATCTGACAACGCTATTTCCTAGCAAGGAAGTGTCGCATTTACATTCATTTGAAGCGTATGCGAGGTATACATTCCACTTCGCAATGAATATTATACCTTATAATCAAGCATAGTAGAGAGATGCGATATCGCGTCTTAAGAAGCATTACAGCCCTATTGCTACGATACTTAGACATCTGCAAACGCTATTTCCTAGCATGGATGTGTTGCATTTACATTCTCTTGTAATGAATACGAGGTACACATGACACTTCGCAATGAATATTATATCTTATCATGAAACATAGGAATGAGATGCGATATGGCGATTTGTGAAGCATTTGATGTCTATTACTTCGATACGTAGACACCTGCAAACGCTACTTCCTAGCAAGGAAGTGTCGCATTTACATTCTTTTGAGAGGAATACGAGGTATACGTGACACTTCGCAATGAATATTATATCTTATCATGAAACATAGAAATGAGATGCGATATGACTATTTAGGAAGCATTAAAACTCTAATGCCACGATACGTAGACATCTGCAAACGCTATTTCCTAGCAAGGAAGTGTCGCATTTACATCCATTTGAAGTATAGACGAGATATACATAACACTGCACAATGAGTATTATATCTTATCGTGAAACATAGAAATGATATGCGATATGGCTATTTAAGAAGCATTAGAACTCTATTGCTTCGATACGTAGATATCTGAAAACGCTATTTCCTAGCAAGGAAGTGTCGCATTTACATCCATTTGAAGTATAGACGAGATATACATAACACTGCACAATGAATATTATATCTTATCATGAAACATAGAGATGAGATGCGATAACGCGATTTAATGAGCATTAGAAATCTATTGCTTCGATACGTAGACATCTGCAAACGCTATTTCCTAGAAAGGAAGTGTCGCATTTACATACATTTTAAGTGTATGCGAGGTATACATGACCCAACGCAATGAATATTATATATTGTCATGAAACATAGAAATGAGATGCGATATCGCGATTTATGAAGCATTAGAACACTATTGGTTCGATACGTAGACATCTGCAAACGCTACTTCCTAACAAGGGAGTGTCGCATTTACATTCTCTTGAAAGGAATACGAGGTATACATGACACTTCACAATGAATATTATATCTTATCATGAAACATAGAATTGAGATGCGATATGACGATTTAAGAAGCATTAGAACACTATTGCTTCGACACGTAGACATCTGCAAACACTATTTCCTAGCAAGGAGCTGTCGCATTCACATTCGTTTGAATTGTATGCGAGGTATACATGAAACTTCGCAATGAATATTATATCTTATCATGAAACACAGAAATGAGATGCGATATAGAGAATTAGAAGGTTTTAGAACTCTATTGCTTCGATACGTAGACATCTGCAAACGCTATTTCCAAGCAAGGAAGTGTCGCATTTACATTCTTTTGAAGTGAATACGAGGTAGTCATAACACAGCGCAATGAATATTATATCTTATCATGAAACATAGAAATGAGATGCGATATCGCGATATAAGAAGCATTAGAACTCTATTGCTTCGATACGTAGACATCTGCAAACGCTATTTCCTAGCAAGGATGTGTCGCATTTACATTCATTTTAAGTGTATGCGAGTTATACAAGACACTTCGCAATGAATATTATATCTTATCATGAAACATAGAAATGAGATGCGATATGACGATTTAAGAAGCATTAGAAATCTATTGCTTCGATACGCAGATATCTGCAAACGCTATTTCCAAGCAAGGAAGTGTCGCATTTACACTCTTTTGAAGTGAGTACGAGGTATACATAACACTCCATAATGAATATTATATCTTTTCATGAAACATAGCGGTACGATGCGATATCGCGTTTTAAGGAGCATTAGAAATCTATTGCTACGATACGTAGACATCTGCAAACGCTATTTCCTAGCATGGAAGTGTCGCATTTACATTCGTTTGAAGTGAGTACGAGATATACATGACACTTCGCAATGAATATTATACCTTATCATGAAACATAGAAGAGATATGCGATATCGCGTTTTAGTAAGCATTAGAACTCTATTGCTGCGATACGTAGACATCTGCAAACGCTATTTCCTAGCATTACACTTACATTCCACTTACATTCCACTGAAGTGAATACGAGGTATACATAACACTCCACAATGAATATTATATCTTATCACGAAACATAGAAATGAAATGCGGCATCTCGTCTTAAGACGCATTAGGACTCTATTGCTACGATACGTAGACATCTGCAAACGCTATTTCCTAGCAAGGAATAGTCGCATTTACATTCTTTTGAAGTGAATACGAGGTATACATGACACTTCGCAATGAATATTATATCTTATCATGAAACATAGAAATGAGATGCGATATCGCGTTATAAGAAGCATTAGAACTCTATTGCTTCGATACCCAGACATCTGCAAACGCTACTTCCTTGCAAGCAAGCGTCGCATTTACATTCATTTGAAGTGTAACCGAGGGATACATAACACTCCACAATGAATATTATATCTTATCATGAGACATAGAAATGAGGTGCGATGTCGCGTTTTAAGAAGCATTAGGACTCTATTGCTTCGATACGTAAACATCTGCAAGCGCTATTTCCTAGCCAGGAAGTGTAGCATTTACATTCATTGGAAGTCAGACGAGGAGTACATAGCACTTCGCAACGAATATTATATCTTATCATGAAACATAGAAGAGAGACGCAATATCTCGTTTGAAGAAGCATTAGAACGCTATTGCTTCGATACGTAGACACCTGCAAACGCTAGTCCCTAGCAAGGAATTGTCGCATTTACATTCATTTGAAGTGAACACGAGGTATACATGACACTTCGCAATGAATATTGTATCTTATCATGAAACATTGAAAGGAGCAGCGATATTCCGTTTTTAGAAGCATTAGGACTCTAATGCTTCGATACGTAGAAATCTGGAAACGCTATTTTTTAGAAAGGAAGTGTCGCATTTACATTCATTTGAAGTGAACACAAGGGATACATAACACATGGCAATGAATATTATTTCAAATCATGAAACATGGAAATGAGATACGTTATCGCGTTTTAGGAGCATTAGAACTATATTGCTTCGATACGTAGACATCTATAAACGCATATCCTAGCAACGAAGTGTAGCATTTACATTCTCTTGAAGTGTGGGCGAGGTATACATAACACTTCGCAATGACTATTATATCTTATCATGAATCATAGAAATGAGTTTCGATACCGCGTTTTAATAATCATTGCAACTATGTTGTTTAGATACGTAGACATCTGAAAACGCTGTTTCCTAGCAAGGAAGTGTGGCATTTACATTATTTTGATGTGTAGACGAGGTATACACAACACTTCGCAATTAATATTATATCTTATCATGAAACATAGAAATGAGATGCGATATTGCGATTTGAGAAGCATTCGAACTCTATTGTTACGATACGTAGACATATGCAAACTCTATTTCCAAGCATGCAAGTGTCGCATTTACATTCTTTTGAAGTGAATACGAGGTATACATAACACTAAACAATGAATATTATATTTTATCACGAAACATAGAAATCGGATGCGATATCGCCATTTAAAAAGGATTAGAAATCTATTGCTACGATACGTAGACATGTGCAAACGCTACTTAACAGCAAGGAAGCGTCGCCCTTACATTCTTTTGAAGTGAGTACGAGGTATACATAACACTTCACAATGGATATTATATCTTATCATGAAACATAGAAATGAGATGCGATGTCGGGATTTAAAAAGCATTAGAGCTCTCTTTCTACGATACGTAGACAAATGCAAACGCTATATAATAGCAAGGAAGTGCAGCATTTACATTCTTTTGAAGTGAATATGGGGTATACATAACACTCAACAATGAATATTATACCTTATCACGAAACATAGAAATGAGATGCGATTTCGCGTTTTAAGAAGCATTAGAACACTATTACTACGATACGTAGATATCTGGAAACGCTATTTCCTAGCAAGGAAGTGTCGCATTTACATTCTTTGGAAGTGAGTACGAGGCATATATGACACTCCACAATGAATATTATATCTTATCATGAAACGTAGAAATGAGATGCGATATCGCGTTTTAAGATGCATTAGAACACTATTACTACGATACGTAGATATCTGCAAACGCCATTTCCTAGCAAGGAAGTGTCGCATTTACATTCATTTGAAGTGTATGCGAGGTGTAAGTGACATTTCGCAATGAATATTATATCTTATCATGAAACATAGAAATGAGATGCGATATCGCGTTTTAAGAACCATTAGAACTCTATTTCTTCGATGCGTAGACATATGCAAACACTTTTTCCTAGCAAGGAAGTGACGCATTTACATTCATTTGAAGTGAATACGGGGTACAATTGACAATTCGCAATGAATATTATACCTTATCATGAAACATAGAAATGAGATGCGACATCGCGATTTAAAAAGCATCATAACTCTATTGCTACGATATGTAGACATCTGCAAACGCTATTTAATGGCAAGGAAGCGTCGCATTTACATTCTTTTGAAGTGAATACGCGTTTACATGGCACTTTGCAATGAATATTATATCTTATCATGAAACATTAAAATGAGATGCGATATCGCGTTTTAAGAAGAGACAGAACTCTATTGCTTCGATACGTAGACATCTGCAAATGCTATTTCCTATAGAAAGGGAGTGTCGCATTTACATTAATATGAATTGTATGCGAGGTATAAGTGACACTTCGCAATGGATATTATATCTTATCATGAAACATAGAAATGAGATGCGATATCGCGTTTTAAGAAGCATTAGAACTCTATTGCTACGATACGGTAGATATCTGTAGACGCTATTTCCTAGCAAGGAAGTGTCGCTTTTACATTCCCTAGATGTGAATACGAGGTATACATGACACTCCGCAATGGAAATTGTATCTTATCATGAAACATTGAAATGAGACGCGATATCGCGTTTTAAGAAGCATTACTACTCTATTGCTTCGATACGTAGACATCTGCAAACGCTATTTCCTAGCAAGGAAGTGTCGCATTTACATTCATTTGAAGTGAATACGAGGAACAAGTGACACTTCGCAATGGATATTATATCTTATCATGAAATATAGAAATCAGATGCGATATCGAGTTTTAAGAAGCATTGGAACTCTATTGCTACGATTCGTAGATATCTGGAGACGCTATTTCCTAGCACGGAAGTGTCGCATTTACATTCTTGTGATGTGAGTACGAGGTATACATGACACTTCGCAATGAATATTATATCTTTTCATGAAACATAGAAATGAGATACGATATCGCGTTATAAGAAGCATTAGAACTCTATTGCTACAATACGTAGATATCTGGAGACGCTATTTCCTAGAAAGGAAGTGTCGCATTTACATTCATTTGAAGTGTAGACGAGGAATACATAACACCTCGCAATGAATATTATGTCTTATCATGAGACATAGAGATGAGGTGCGATATCGCGTTTTAAGGAGAATTAGAACTCTATAGCTTCGATACAGAGATATCTGGGAACGTAATTTCCTAGAAAGGAAGTGTCGCATTTTGTGACGTCAGGCGTACCGCCTGCCACCCATCAACCCCTGGACGCATGCAACCAGCCAAACTCGCCTGCAGAACCAGCAACTGGAAGTGTTCGCGCCCGCATACCTGCACGCGCTCACTCACACCGAGTTCCGCTGCCTCACTCGCACGGCCGAGTATACCTGTCTCGCTCGTACCGGGCACCAGTGTCTCACTCGCACCACCGAGTATACCTGTCTCGCCCGCACCAAGGACGAGCAGCCCTATCTCCCTCGCACCGAGGATTCCGTCCTGCAGGAAGACGTAGCCGCAGCCCATCACATGAATGGGGTCTTTTCCAATTCCGGGAACAGGATCTGCTAGAACCTATATATTACTTCTGAGCTAGGACATACATACCATATCATGACGCATATATCAGAATTCCTAGATCTAAGTTACACTAAGTAAGATGCATCCGTCCAGCGGCATGCGCCGCTAGCCCCACCACGAGTCGCGGGTCCCCACTCGCTGGACCGCGCCCTCTCCGCCTCGAGACACGAATCCCCCACTCGCGGGACCGCGATCTCCCTACCACGAGCGTCCGCGACCGTAGCGCCCCGCGAACCGAGGAGGTCAGTGACGCGTCTCCAGAGCACATACTCTGACTCGAGAACTCCTACCGAGGAGTCGAAACCTCTAGTTCTAGATCGTTAGCCACCTCAATGTGGGGTTCAGGCATCGTATTTCTATTTCCATTTTAACTTAATCTTAGACTTAGAATAATTCCAGTTCTTGTATACTTTAAACCTAGAATATATTTTATTTTTACTATTACTATATCCAAGTACAAGTTCTTTTAGCAAGTTTACTATTTCCACATCCATTAATTTTATCAAGTGTTTATAATACTAGTTCTACTTTTAACATTACATTTAACTACGAATTCTTCCACGGGTTCTTCCATACAACTGGGGTTGATCTTCATCAAATTGAAGGAGTATAGAAATCGGCTTTGTGACGTTGGGACAGCCGCTTGTCCTTCAGATCTTAGTCGAAAGTACAGAAAAACCTGGTGAATGAATCGTGCTTCCGGTTTGCGAAGAACGCGACGTGCGAGTAGGAAGAATTTCATACGATCACTTGTGCGTGAATATTTGGAGGGCGTTCCGGGAGTCCTCCTATACCAGCGACCTGCCTTCGCACCAGTCCAGACGCCGCTTTCCGAAGCGACCGTCGACGCTCCCGATCCAGACACCACAACGCATCACGCCGATTCTGCCACATTCAGCATCATCGCTGAATTCCGACCGCCGTCCTCCTCTTCGCTGGCGACTGATCGAGATTTCCGTAGCAGCCAACAGAACGAAATCCGCTACGATCCCAGAGAAAGATCCTCCACGCCGTTTCTACGTACAAATCGAGAGAGAAGTCATCGAAAGGTAGGGTCATTCCCTTATTATCGCGAGTGTTTTCGCTAGTGTCGCGTCAGCCGAAATTGTCGGACCCGGTCTTAACGCGATCCCGCTGACCGAATTACCGAAAAATAGGCTCGGGTCGTAAAGCCTCCGGAGCAACGGAAAATAGTTTCACCGGACGTGATACCTCGTATTCACCTCAAAAGAATGTAAATGCGACACTTCCTTGCTAGGAAATAAGGTTTGCAGATATCTACGTATCGAAGAAATAGAGCCCTAATGCTTCTTGAAACGCCATATCGCATCTCATTTCTATGTTTCATCATAAGATATAATATTCATTGCGAAGTGTCATGTATACCTCGTATTCACTTCAAATGAATGTAAATGCGAAACTTCCATGCTAGCAAATAGCGTTTGCAGATGTCTACGTATCGTAGCAATACAGTTCTAATGCTTCTTAAAACGCGATATCAGATCTCACTTCTATGTTTCGAGATAAGATATAATATTCATTGTGTAATGTTATGTATACCTCGTATTCACTTCAATGGAATGTAAGTGCGACATTTCCATGGTAGGAAATAGAGTTTGCAGATGTCTACGTATATTAGCGATAGAGTTCTAATGCTTCTCAAAACGCAATATAGCACCTCATTCCTATGTTTCATGATAAGAAATAATTTTCATTGCGAAGTGTCATGTATACCTCGTATTCACTTCAGAAGAATGTAAATGCGACACTTGCATGCTAGGAAATAGCGTTTGCATATGTCTACGTATCGTAGCAATAGAGTTCTAATGCTTCTTAAAACGCATTATCGCATCTCACTCCTATGTTTCATGACAAGAAATAATATTCATTGCGAAGTGTCATGTATACCTCGTATTCACTTCAAAAGAATGTAAATGCGACACTTCCTGGCTAGGAGATATTGTTTGCAGATGTCTACGTATCGTAGCAATAGAGTTCTAATGCTTCTTAAAATGAGAAGTCGTATTTCATTTCTATGTTTCGTAATAAGATATAATATTCATTGTGGAATGTTATGTATACGTCGTATTCACTTCAAAAGAATGTAAATGCGACACTTCCTTGCTAGGAAATAGCATTTGCAGATGTCTACGCATCGTAGGAATAGAGTTCT
Organism: Xylocopa sonorina; assembly: GCF_050948175.1. NCBI lineage: Eukaryota > Metazoa > Arthropoda > Insecta > Hymenoptera > Apidae > Xylocopa > Xylocopa sonorina. The sequence continues at coordinate 239,328 of NW_027490098.1, forward strand.
AATGCTTCTTAAAACGAGATGTCGCATTTCATTTCTATGTTGCGTGATAAGATATAATATTCATTGTGGAGTGTTATGAATACCTCGTATTCACTTCAAAAGAATGTAAATGCGACACTTCCTTGCTAGGAAATAGCGTTTCCAGATGACCACGTATCGAAAGAATAGAGTTCTAATACTTCTTAAAACGAGATGTCGCATCTCATTTCTATGTTTCACGATAAGATATAGTATCCATTGCGAAGTGTCATGTATACCTCATATTCACTTCAATGGAATGTAAATGCGACATTTCCTTTCTAGGAAATAGAGTTTGCAGATGTCTACGTATATTAGCAATAGAGTTCTAATGCTCCTCAAAATGCGATATAGCACCTCATTCCGATGTTTCATGATAAGATATAATATTCATTGCGAAGTGTCATGTACACCTCGTATTCACTTCAAAAGAATGTAAATGCGACACTTCGATGCTAGGAAATAGCGTCTGCAGATGTCTACGCATCGAGGCAATAGAGTTCTAATGCTTCTTAAAACGCGAAATCGCATCTCACTTCTATGTTTCATGATAAGATATAATATTCATGGCAAAGTGTCATGTATACCTCGTATTCCCTCCAAACGAATGTAAATGCGACACTTCCTTGCTAGGAAATGGCGTATTCAGATGTCTATGTATCGTAGCAGTAGAGTTCTAATGCTACTTAAATCGCGATATCGCATCTCATTTATATGTTTCATGATAAGATATAATATTCATTGCGAAGAGTCATGTATACCTCGTATTAACTTCTAAAGAATGTAAATGCGACACTTTCTTGCTAGGAAATATCATTTGCAGATGTCTACGCATCGCAGGAATAGAGTTCTAATGCTTCTTAAATCGCGATATCGCATCTCAGTTCTATGTTTCATTATAAGTTATAGTATTTATTGCGAAGTGTTATGTATACCTCGTATACACTTCAAATGGATGTAAATGCCACACACCCTTGCTAGGAAATGCGTCTCGAGATGTCTACGTATGGAGGAAATAGAGTTCTAATTCTTCTTATAACGCGATATCGCTTCTCATTTCTATGTTCCATGATATGATGTAATATTCACTGAGAAGTATTATGTTTACCTCGTCTACACTTCAAAAGGATGTAAATGACTTATTTCCTTGCTAGGAAAATGCGTTTCCAGATATCTACGTATCAAAGCATTAGAGTTCTAGTGCTTCTAAAACGCAATATCGCATCTCATTTCTGGGTTTCAAGATAAGTTGTAATATTCATTGCGAAGTATTATGTATACCTCGACTACACTTCTAAAGATACTACCCAGTAATTTGCGGCGTGTTGCGTAATTTCCCGTAGCCCTTGTTAGTTAAACCCACGTCGAGACCATAAATAAACATGCCGTGACTTCAGTATCTCGCGACCTGAGTGTGTGTACTTGGCTGGGCGTAGTCGAGAGGAGGAGCATTTCGAAGTTTCAAGGGTTGTTCCGCCCCAGGGTTCCCGGGGTCGTGTAGTCTATCCCCTTTGCTACTTTTTGAGCAGCTGGCGCCCAAGAAAAGTTGTACGTGAGCGGATACCTTGGATCGATAGATCGCTTTAGATTAAAATACGTTTTACACCTTAAAGCATTTAGATAATTAACCCCTTCGAGCTTCCCTGACTTACTATATATAGGTTTCCGTCACAACTAATAGGAACCATCACTTTACATAGATATATAGAACACACATAGTTTTAAACGTAGAACTGAGAATTTGAGAACTTACTTTGAAACGTTAGTAGTGAGAAATTCCATCGGATTTCATAGAAATTCAGAACTTACTTGCTATGAGACATAGGCAGATAAGGGCCATCGCGTTGCTTAAAACTTTAGAACTTGCTTACTTCAACAAAGATTTCTATTGGCTTCGTCCGTTCTTTTAGAAGAATTTTTGATAAACCACATACTTTTCACGCTTCTGATATCTTTGAAAGTTCGCGAGATGTAATCGTTTAAGTTTTAAAATGATTACTTAGTGTGGATTATTATTTAGTAACTCGCTCATAAACGAGTCTGCATAGGATTTAATCCATAAGTTTTTAAGCCTGGAATTTATGCAGTTATTTGTTATTCACTTATTGCTCAAACGACAAAGATTCTGACCACTTCAAAATGGTTGACTTTCATCAATTTTCTTAAAAATTGAAATACTGCCCAACTGCTTGCATTAAAGACTGTAATTAAAGCTTTCGAAACATTTTACCTCTTATAGGTGAATTCTGGAATTGAAATTGAATGTTTGACTTTTCTAGCTCCTGTTTAGACATCTTTCTATTGGAATGTTCAAGTATTTTTCATATTCGTAATTATTAAAAATGTTTTACTTGATTCTTTTATTTAATATTTAGAATTTTCTGAGAAATATTTTTTATCGTAATGAACTATATAATTGCAATTATAATTCTTTATGAAGTAATAATAACAGAAAGGTATGTATCCATTCTTGTAGTTTTGTAAAGAGTATTTAATCTTACTATCTAAAATGAAACATTGAGATCTGTTTACAATCTAATGGAATTTAATTACCTTTCGATTCAAATTCACAATGATAATCTTCCATAGTTCAACAATTTTGTGAGCTGTCCTCAGGAATCCGCAGCTCTGTACTTATAAAATGAGCGACACAAAGAACAGCCTAACCAAACGTATTCGAACCGATTTTTCAATACTAATCTTATCATGTTTAACTTATGCTGCAAACTATTGAAATGCCCTTCGACAAGTGTTTATTCACAGTGAAGTAAACGGTAAGTATTACGCCTTCCACCACTGTTTACAATAAGTATGTTTCATTTACTATCAAAACCGTGAGTATTATCGCCTTTCTTTACTCTTTGTAACCTTCAATGCCTTCATGTTACAGATCGTTAAACTTGCTTTAAAATGCTCTATCGTATTACGGAAGAATGGACATACCAATTCATTTTAAAAAATGAAGGTAACCTTCACATGTCCAACATAACTCCACTTACAAAAAAACTATTTTCATCAACAGATGGCCCCTTTGTACTATGCAATTTTATATTAGCAAAAACCAACAAGGCAACGATGAACAGAGTTAAATTTAATATTATGATGTTTATTATTTTACTTACTGTATATTTGTTTTTCTGGAATTTTGCCAAAAAACAATGTTCACGATGTCGACAGATGAATATATTTGCCTTAGAATTACAAGAGCCAACAATTTCGAAAGTAGAATATTACTTTACTTCGCTAACCGAATCATTGCAAACGTTAAGTAAAGTGCGTGCCTTTCAAAACAGTCAGATGCAAATTACGATACAACGTTTCCAAGAAATGGTACGTGCCACTGTTTTTTAATTTCCGTTTATTTAATCAAAGGAAATTTAATTGAAATATCTGCAAAATTTGAGGACAAAAAGTTTTTGTAATTTTACGCAACATATATGATGGTGATAAAGGATAAGTATACGGAACTGAAAATGGAAAGTAGCGAGCAGAAAAAGAAACTGATGGAGCTACAAAGTAGATTGATACATCCGTCAAATGATGATTCTAGGTTAATAAAATCTGTTAATTAAAGAACTATTGCAAAAATCAAGTATAATCAATATTACTTCTGCTCAAAGGCTATAATAGAATTGGACCGAAATGGGTACAAAACCGGCAATTATATCTATACGTTCTATTCTATGCAAAGGCAAATATTTCAAAGAGAGAAGATGTGTTACTTACAAATTACTTATGTTCCTAGATATCTCACTAATTTAGGCTTCTTGTCTGGCAGAACTTATCATTCATGTAACATGTAAAGGGGTCGAAGAATAGTAAAAGATTTTTAAATTTCATAGCCTCACTTGATACGTCGATTGGATCACGTAAAATATCGGACATTAATTGCATCTACATCTTCAGACCTTAAATATATAATTGCAACAACATATTTAATAGCGTTTTAATAACATTTTTCTAATTGTTTATATCTATGTCTAATAAATATATATTAATCGAATAAGTTGCTTTACCAAAGAATAAAAGTATCTGAGGCTTACAAATCGGAGCATTACATAACAAACGTGCATCACATATATAATATTACATGTAATAAAAGATGAAGACCAAAAAGATCGTACATAAGTTGAATCCACAATGCGGTCATAGAGATACAGAAGCGGCAAAAATACCAAACAATAATTTAAAAAATTCAAAAAGGGGGGAGTGAAAATCCATTTCCTTGACGATGATAAGGAACAAGTCTGCCTCATGCACTACAATATCCCAAACAGCCAGCGATTGGCACGCCAATGACAACGGATGGTCCGAATTCCGTGACAGAACTGTGCTAACAAAGTGCTCCCACTCAGCTTTCGAAATGGCATACTGTTAGTACTGGGGCGGCATTCGTATCACGGCACTATTCAGCAGTAGGCTGACATTTACTAATGGGGAAGCTGTTTCTATAAAAATTATAAGCAAATATGAAAAATGACTAAACTGTGCAATTTATTTATCTTGATTCCAATATAGATACACCGGCACGAAACAAAGATATAAGAACTCGATTTTATTATTTTCTATAAACTAGCTCGATAGGGCGATTTTTTCCATAAAGTCGATAATTACTTTGTCATAAAAAATACATACACTTATTTTATATATATTATCTTCAATTTATTGTTACAAATTCATGCAATTGAGGGTTACATTATATGCGATGACAGCATGTTATTTCAGAAATTACACAAGGCGAAGTTAGGGATGCAACAGCAAGAATTTTTATTTTATAAGTAATATTTTTCTTATAAATAATATTTTTAGTCTATGATGGATTGAAAGAAATATATACGACTCGCTCAATAACTATAAATATTGGAAAACGACCATCAAAATGTCTATCAATACTCATATGCTGAACATCTACTGACATCTAACGGTTCTAATTTGTATGAAAGCACAGGTTCCCCATTGCCAAATGTGATCCTGCGTCATTGCTGAGGGGATTCATGAATGGAGCGATGATACGCGTGTCACCATAGTGCTGGTTCTGCGCGATTCGCTTGTCTAGAACGTGCTGGTAACACGTTCTGGCATTTTAGTCAACGAATCCGGTCACAGATGACTACGAATCAGTTGACACTCCTCGGAAGTGGCAATATAGTGCCGGCATGGTGTCGCTACCATCTTGCCGTTTGTTATCTGGATGCTTTTTAGTGCATTATTCGGAATTGAATTTGAACACATAGCTACTTAATCGCAAATTTGTATGTACTGTGACGTGGTGAAGTCACAAGGCTCGGTCACCCCCCCCCCCCTGCTTCGGTTAGACTAGCTCGAAGATCACCACCCATGCGAGAAGCGCGACACGGACCATCGCGATAGCTGTATTTGCGAGAAGCGTGAAACACACGATGGTAGAACCTCCCCCCCCCCCCCCTACGTTTCTCTCTCTCTGTTCTACGGATTAGACTGGCGAGCTGATGGAAGAAGCGACCCATAAGACGCCTCTTCGGCGGATAATAAGACCGCAGGTTCGCGGAAGGGCTGTACGCCGAGGTAGCGTGACGGGCTCGACGGTGGAGGAGTCGGGAAGTGAGCAAGAAGAGACCCTGAAGCCCGAAGGATAGGATCCAGAGCTCTGCAACGATAAGACCGCTGCCATAGTACATGGAGACAAACAGGATGGTTCTCGGGTGTGAGAAGGACCTCTACCCCTCCCCATTAGAACTCTATTGCTTCGATACCTAGACATTTAGAAAGGCTATTCCCTAGCAACGAAGTGTTGCATTTACATTCTTTTGACGTGTAGACGAGAATACATGACACTTCGCAATGAATATTATATTCTTATCATGAAAAATAGAAATGAGATGCGATATCGCGTTCTAAGAAGCATTAGAACTCTATTGTTTCGATAAGTAGACATCTGGAAACGTAATTTCCTAGAGAGGAAGTGTTGCATTTACATTCATTTGAAGTGTAAGCGAGGAATACATAACATTACACAATGAATATTATATCTTATCTCGAAACATAGAAATGTGATGCTATATCACGATTTAAGAAGCATTAGAACTCTATTGCTTCGATACGTAGACATATGGTAACGCTGTTTCCAAGAAGGGAAGTGTCGCATTTACATTCATTTGAAGTGTAGACGAGGAATACACAATACTTCGCAATGGATATTATTTCTTATCATGAAACATAGAAATGAGATGCGATATCGCGATCTAAGTAGCATTAGAACTCTACTGCTACGATACGTAGACATCTGAATACGCCATTTCCTAGCAAGGAAGTGTCGCATTTACATTCGTTTGGAGGGAATACGAGGTATACATGACACTTTGCCATGAATATTATATCTTATCATGAAACATAGAAGTGAGATGCGATATCGCGTTTTAAGAAGCATTAGAACTCTATTGCCTCGATGCGTAGACATCTCCAAACGCTATGCCCTAGCAAGGAATAGTCGCATTTACATTCTTTTGATGTGAATACGAGGTATACATGACACTTCGCAATGAATATTATATCTTACAATGAAACATAGAATTGAGATGCGATATCGCGTTTTAAGAAGCATTAGAACTCCTTTGCCTCGACGCGTAGACATCTGCAGACGATATTTCCTAGCATGGAAGTGTCGCATTTACATACTTTTGAAGTGAATACGAGGTATACATGACACTTCGCGATGAATATTATACCTTATCACGAAACATATAAGTGAGATGCGATATCGCGATTTAAGTAGCATTAGAAATCTATTGCTACGATACGTAGGCATCTGAATACGCCATTTCCTAGCAAGGAAGTGTCGCATTTACATTCGTTTGGAGGGAGTACGAGGTATACATGACACTTCGCAATGAATATTATATCTTATCATGAAGCATAGAAATGCGATGCGATATCGCGTTTTGAGAAGCATTAGAACTCTATTGCCTCGACGCGTAGACAGCTGCAGAAGCTATTTCCTAGCATGGAAGTGTCGCATTTACAATCTTTTGAAGTGAATACGAGGTGTACATCACAATTCGCAATGAGTATTATATCTTATCAGGAAACATATAAATGAGATGCGATATCGCGATTTAAGTAGCATTATAACTCTATTGCTACAATACGTAGACAT